>NW_026267000.1:0-14560 GCF_025860055.1 Xyrauchen texanus
TCCAATGACTGCTGGCAGCACGATGTTTTCATCTAAATCATTCACTTCATCTGTCACAGAAAAACAGACAAAGTGAGATTATTCATCAAACTGCAGTTTAATCTCACAGTAATAACAGCAGTTACACTGAGATGTTGCAGATAATGTGATGATGATAGTTTCAGTGACATCACAACACAAACACATATTTACACATTGACACATTTAGTGTTGTAAAGGAGAACTTTCAGTATAAAAGTAATGGATATATAATACATGCAGTGATAAAAATATAATGTTTTATATAAAGTCCATAGCTTACATGTTAATACTTGTTAACGTTTATGAACGTTTAGTAGTAGTAGTAGTAGTAGTAGTCCTTTATTGTCACATAGTAAACCAGTGAAATTGGCCATCGACCTGTCCATACAAACATACATATGACAAGGGGGTAGACAGGACAGGAAGACAGGGAATTAGAAAGAAATACAGCATGACTTGAGGAGAGGTGAGGAGAAAAAAAGACTGTGCTCCTTAAGAAGTACAGTGTGGGAACAGGAAAAAAACACCTCAGCAACATTAGCACATAATCAGTACACTCTACAACATGAACAAGTCTTGCAACAGGGGAGGGGATTGGGGGGTGGAGGTAACCCAGCACAGGCAAGCAGCCATCCGGTCCTTATCCATCCAGTTTATGACCTTTCCCTGATAAAAACACAGTTTGTAGTGTTTATATAAACTTATGCATTATTGATTTATGAAGAATAATCTGTGTAAGATCATGTAAACACACAGAAATAAACTATAATTCATAATCGCTGTAGTTTAAATCGTTGGATGATCAACTAACTGGAGTCAGAGGTGTCGTTTCTGTCTAGAGCTGAAAAAACACGAAATTACAGTTAATTTACAGTAAATTACATTTAAGAACTGTCAAATAAATGAGAAATTAATTTAAATGTAAAGTCATTTGTTTTAATGACTGTAAATATTTTTCATAAGAAATGTTTATGTATAAAATGACAGTTTTATATCATATTAGAAATAAATTGAAACATTACTGAGGTCTGGCGGGATAGTGATGTGGATGAATCTGTTTGTGAAGGTGTGGCCCAAACGGCACTCTTCTCACACTGAAACGCTTTTAAACGCAATCAATTAATCATAATTGTAATGATATTTCACAATTACCCTGTTTTAACTGTATTTTGGATTAAATAAATGCAGCCTTGGTGAGCAGAAGAGACTTCTTTGTAATGTTTCCAAACTTTTGACTATATTTTTGTGTCCATTGAATAGAATTGCAACTGGATTACATGCCCAAATGTAAAGAGAAGCCAGTCTTCAGTTTTTGCATAATCATTGTAAAGATGTGACGATTGACTCCTTTGCCAACAGCTGCATCTCCTAAAAAGAAATCAATTTAAAAGAAAAAAAAAATAGCAATCTGAAATAAATTTCACAAATTGTACAAACAACAGTTACTTCAAACAATGTTCCAGTAATTACGGAGCGTAACACCTGTCAATCTACATTTCAATGGAGCTGACCAGTTAACACTGTTCATTTTATAAAATGAAATCAGTGTCCTGTCCTGCTCATCCAAAGTATCAAATTGGTTGATCTGTAGTGACATCGATGGACAGTCCGAACTTTGGGAAAGTAATTCTGCACAGAACATTCGAGATGCTTTCTGAGGGTCAGTTTCGTATTTCCATGCTGAAAAAGAAATTCACAAGTTATGCAAGAAAGGTTTTACAAATATAGTTGTACAACAAATCTAGGGCTAAAAACAAAGCCACAACTTGAGTTCATATTTTTACATATAGATGCACTTGTGTCATAGCAGTACAACAGCGCTAACCAAGCAGAATATGTGTGGGGCATAACCTGCTGATAGTGATGTGGATGACTGTGCAGTTGAGGGTCCTGGCAGTTCTTCTCTTGTTGAAGTGTTTGGAGAATCACTGCCACTGAAAGTCCTCCCTCTAAAATAGGCATGGCACATACCACTTTTTCATTTTGTTTATCCAACCAGTTCAGAAACTCTTGCACATTAAATGAAGAGAAAGAATCATCCATTATACATGGAAAAAAAGTCTTTATAGCTAAAGATGTCTGTTATGGGATTAAATAAAAGATTAGTTCACCCAAACATTATATATTTTTAAATCTTCTTCACCTACATCCCATCTCAGCTGTTGTTGACCTTTGTTGTTTATCTTCTGTTCTATTGTTCATATCTTTAACAAACAATGTCTTTAACAATATGGATCATTCAGCCTCTTTGCACAGAAACACGTTTATAGTTGGAGATTTGTTTCTCACAAACAAATGGCATTTCTCTTCAGAAGACTTTGAGTGACAAGACTAATAAGGAATAATTGTTTGTTTTATAAATGTGACCGCTAGAAATTTTGGTTCCGGTCTTCGTTTTCTCTGTGAACAAAATTCACCAACAGCTGAGATGGAAAGAAGGTCAGTAACTAAAAAGATAAATATCAACTTTGGGTGGACTAATTCTTTAAGGTATTAAGTAAGGGTCTAAAGAACAAATGTCATTGTAGCATAACTTTACCCTTCACCACACATGCTTGCATGATAAGGCAAGACATCATTTGGGAAAGAAATCTGGCAAATGGGACAGATCTGTAAAAATAACAGATTTCTTTCAGGTACAAGTTCAAAAATTTGCTAGCTAAATAAATATTTCTTTCAATATAATTTAAATGACTGTTGAATACGGCATATTTGCTACCTTAGACAAAATTATGCAGAAGGTATTAAAAGTTGCATATCAGTCTCATCGAACTTCAGAATAACCTCACAGAGCAGTTTGAAAGGGACCACAGATTCTTGGGTGTATATTTTGCGAAGCAAAAATACATTTCTGCATTCGTCAGGAATTTAATTTTGGTCAAATACCTGGGAAGATTGTTCTAAATCTGTTTGAAGTGGGCTTGGCTGGTCAATGGCTCCAATATCATTTCCATCATCATCATCATCATCATCATCATCATCATCATCATCATCAAGCACAGTCACATCATTTACTGATTCCTAAAAACATTATGTAAACAGATTTGAACTGGAAGAATTAAGAAAAGAATTACCGTAATTTCCGGACTATTGAGCGCACCTGAATATAAGCCGCACCCACTGATTTTTAAATAAAATATTATTTTGAACATAAATAAGCCGCACCTGTCTATAAGCCGCAGGTGCCTACCGGTACATTGAAACAAATGAACTTTACTCAGGCTTTAACAAAATACGGCTTGTAACAAAAATAAATGGGCTTTAACGAAACACGGTGTGGCAGCGGGGGCGTGGTCAAGCGCCCGTCCGGGAGAGAAAAGCGGTAAGGGCGCTTACACCTGAGCTAAATTATGTCTAACACCGGTGTCTAATTTCAGTAAGCATGGGGAGAGCGGCATAAAAAGGCAGCAGCCACAGAGCTGAGAGAGTGACACACGTCAGTCTAGTGTTGGCGCATAGAAGAATTGAGAAACTTTATAAAATTGATTGTAAACATTGCTGTGGCCATTAAAAGCCTTACCTGGAACGTCAAGTGCCCTGCTGAAAACTGTCACACTGGTGCCCGTGTGACAGTTTTCCCAAGAAGGACACGTGAAGCAGGGCACTTGAAATTAGACACCGGTGTTAGACATAATTTAAGCGCAGGTGTAAGCGCCCTTACAGCTTTTCTCTCCGGACGGGCGCTTGACCACGCACCCGCTGCCACACACGGCTTGTAATAAAACATTTGCAGTAAACAGTAGCCTACCAAGAAAGTCATTGGTCACTATCTTCCTCGTCCTGTGCACTGAAACCACTGAAGTCATCTCCTTCGGTGTCGGAGTTGAATAGCCTCAGATTTAGTTGTCTTTTTGCACTGAGTCAATTCCTCACGCTGCTGTTTCCAACGTCTTATCATCGACTCATTAAGACCAAGCTCCCGTGCAGCAGCTCTATTTCCTTTTCCAACAGCCAGATCAATCACCTTCAACTTGAAAGCTGCATCATATGCATTTCTCCATGTCTTTGCCATGGTGAGGGTGACAAAATTACTACCGTAATCAGAATGATGGGAAGTTTGAGCGCGCTCGATTTAATCTAAACAGTAAACAAAAAAGTTGTTTTGACCTTAACCCGTTCGGCAATTTCATTGGTCTAGCTTCACGCCGCCAAAAAACTGAGCACGTCACAGAATTTTTTGTTTTTTGTTTTTTGTTTTTTTATAAAATTTGAAAGCGGGAAAAATCCATATATTAGCCGCGTCATTGTATAAGCCGCGAGGTTCAAAGCGTGGGTAAAAAGTTGCGGCTTATAGTCCGGAAATTACGGTATGTGTTTAAAACATAATAAAACACAAAAACAATACAAGTAGAACCTACAGACTCAGTTGTTTTGCACTCTTCAATGTGTAAGGGCAACAACGGCAGTGGTATTTTCCTGCCACATTTCATACAGTTTGACAGTGGCATCTTTGCAAACTCCACAGATTCAAATGGAAATGGTTCAATGGAAAGCTGCTCTTGTAGTGGAACTACAAATAGCACATTCTTTCCATTATTTGACACTGACTTCAGGAGCCGAGTTGAGTATCCATCACAGTCAGTGGGAATTAAAGTAAGCTTACACCGCCCACCACCACCTTAATGTCAATTCAGCGGATCAAACTCAGGAGTCATTTCTGATTTCCACATCCTTTTTGCAATAAAATCTGAAAGCACTAAATAACTGTATTACCTACAGCATCAATAAAGACCTATGATTATCAATGCATCCATGTTTTATGTATATTTGACATGCAAATGATAAATACCTGTAGATTTGTAAAACATCCAGCCTCCCTGAAGATTTTTTAATTTAGGAAATTCTTCCTCAAGCAGAGTGACAATCTTAAACAAGCAAACACCACATTCATCATTCAATTCAAGGAAAACAAATATTTTACTTGCATCAAGTAAATGATCAATTACTTCACATTCACTCGTGTTTTGTTCATGTTTGCAATTACCTCACTGTGTTTAAAGGTGTCTGGAACACTTAACAGCCTTTCCCCAAGCCCAGCACGTACAACTTCTAAGTCTTCATCTCCTTTTGGAGTAAACATGGTTGGTTCGGAGAGAACATATATTTGAAAATCTGTCTTTTTCACATTGACAGGTTTGGCCAAAGAGAAACGGTTTTTCCCCTTAGGCTGGTCATTTTCAGTCCTAAACATACTTGGGAACTGCCTACGGCCAGAGTGACAAAGAGACACATTTTTGAGGAAAAGTTATTTCTCTTATATATGTTTTAATGTGTCATTATCATCTTTTAAAATATTTCAATAATGCTAAATGTTTCAATGAAAATACATAAAATGACCTTTTTAATGCCTGCCTCACCCTATTTTCTGGTGCTGGCACAGACGGCAAAGGAGTAATGGCACTTGTCACACTCATTCACACGTTTTCTCTGGTTGGTGTATTAACAGTCCTTGATGTACCAATGCTACTAGCTGAAGATGGAGCCAGGCCCCTGGCTAACACATCAATAAGAGCCCTTGCAGCTGATTCCACTTCTGATGATAACGCCTGTCAAACAAAACATGTAATTCAAGAACCTTACATGAGTTCATGTTAAATCAACAATTCTATACGCTATACCATTTCTTATTGGCTGTAGTTACTTAAGAGACATGAGTTATGCTTGCTTTACTTCTGCCATTATTGTGACTTCATCTGAACATCTGCAAAACAACTTTAGCAGAATGCACAAATACAGAATCCAAAAGCATCCCTGGACCAGACAACCATAATGACAGGAATACAGTATAATGCTGAAGTTTTCCAAATGCTGGTGTCATTTTATTTGATCACTGGTGAAACCGCTACAATATCTAATCATTGATAATTCACACACACACACACACACACACACACACACACACACACACACACACACACACACACACACACAAATCCGAGGGGATTCACACGTGAATGACGATCTGCACATTCAGATTCATGGATACACTCGTACATTTTACACATTCCAAACTTTTTGCGACTAGTTGTATATCTATGAAGTATGTTTTGCGTTTGTAAAATGTATTTTACGTATGGATACTTTTATTTTGCGCATGTGAAGAGCTTTTTGTGAATATATGTTTTTTTTTGTGTGTACGTGAATTAGGTTTCATGCATGTGAAATTGTCTACGCATGTGTGAATCATTTTTTGTGCGTGAATTATTAATGAGATTGATTTGGCTCCATAGTCCATCACTGCATTAACGACTGCAGGTAAAGCGCAGCTGAACCCGAGGCAATCGTGATCCGAGATGATATCTTCTGGTAGCAAAATGATTTTGAGACATATGCTTCTTTAAGTGTCGTTGAGGGAGACAGGTTTAAGTGCTGTTAGTAACTTCACTTTTCACACTGTGTCTCTGCATCATCTGTCAGCGCAGCGCGTTTTCTCACTCGAGCATGTGGATATTATTGTGTTTCTCAACATGAAGGTGAAACAATAGAAACATGATAATGCTGACTCGAGTGCATGTATGTTCAATAACTGCACAGTCTGCTTTATTAGCGTTTCCGTTCCTGCTGCTTGATCTTAAATGCTTTTTGTTAAATGTTTTCAACTAAAAGAAAACCTTAAGATATATAGTAAGCTTGTTGTGTAGATTGCCTAATGAAAGCTTGTTCAGAAATGGTGATAAAAAAATAAATTAAAAATAAATTAAACTTATAACATCTTTCTCGTTAAACGACATTTAAATAAACGAATAATTATATTCTAATACAATATTTGAGAAAAATGCCCATCCCTAGAATAAAGGGGCAACATCCAGGAAAATAAATGATTTATACTGTAAGTATTTTAGAAGTAAGGGGAACTTGTGCTATTATGATAGACAACAATCTTACGTTTGAGAGCCAGAACATACACTGCACCTGTTTCTATTAATAGTGTACAAATACATAAAGACTTTATTAAATTACGGGGTTCATATCAGTGCATTTATACAGTCATTTGTTTTGATATCAGTATTGCAGAGGTTTTAGTTTGGGCTTCCCTGTTTCAAGGCAATTAAAACTATTGCAACTGTCTGTTTTTAATACTGGGGAAATATAGTCTTGTTCATGAAGTTACAGAGTAAGTGTGACATTGTGGGCTGTACATTAAAGTGGTGCTTGTTACCCTCTTGTTCATGTAGTTACAGTGTAAGCGTGACATTGTGGGCTGCACATTAAAGTGGTGCTTGTTACCCTCTTGTTCATGTAGTTACAGTGTAAGTGTGACATTGTGGGCTGTACATTAAAGTGATGCTTGTTACCCTCTTGTTCATGTAGTTACAGTGTAAGCGTGACATTGTGGGCTGCACATTAAAGTGGTGCTTGTTACCCTCTTGTTCATGTAGTTACAGTGTAAGCGTGACATTGTGGGCTGCACATTAAAGTGGTGCTTGTTACCCTCTTGTTCATGTAGTTACAGTGTAAGTGTGACATTGTGGGCTGTACATTAAAGTGATGCTTGTTACCCTCTTGTTCATGTAGTTACAGTGTAAGTGTGACATTGTGGGCTGTACATTAAAGTGGTGCTTGTTACCCTCTTGTTCATGTAGTTACAGTGTAAGTGTGACATTGTGGGCTGTACATTAAAGTGATGCTTGTTACCCTCTTGTTCATGTAGTTACAGTGTAAGTGTGACATTGTGGGCTGTACATTAAAGTGCTGCTTGTTACCCTCTTGTTCATGTAGTTACAGAGTAAGTGTGACATTGTGGGCTGCACATTAAAGTGCTGCTTGTTACCCTCTTGTTCATGTAGTTACAGAGTAAGTGTGACATTGTGGGCTGTACATTAAAGTGCTGCTTGTTACGCTCTTGTTCATGTAGTTACAGTGTAAGTGTGACATTGTGGGCTGCGCATTAAAGTGCTGCTTGTTACCCTCTTGTTCATGTAGTTACAGTGTAAGCGTGACGTTGTGGGCTGCGCATTAAAGTGCTGCTTGTTACCCTCTTGTTCATGTAGTTACAGTGTAAGCGTGACATTGTGGGCTGTACATTAAAGTGCTGCTTGTTACCCTCTTGTTCATGTAGTTACAGTGTAAGTGTGACATTGTGGGCTGCACATTAAAGTGCTGCTTGTTACCCTCTTGTTCATGAAGTTACAGTGTAAGTGTGACATTGTGGGCTGCACATTAAAGTGCTGCTTGTTACCCTCTTGTTCATGTAGTTACAGTGTAAGTGTGACATTGTGGGCTGTACATTAAAGTGCTGCTTGTTACCCTCTTGTTCATGAAGTTACAGTGTAAGCGTGACATTGTGGGCTGTACATTAAAGTGGTGCTTGTTACCCTCTTGTTCATGTAGTTACAGAGTAAGTGTGACATTGTGGGCTGTACATTAAAGTGGTGCTTGTTACCCAATTGTTCATGTAGTTAAGTGTAAGCGTGACATTGTGGGCTGCACATTAAAGTGGTGCTTGTTACCCTCTTGTTCATGTAGTTACAGTGTAAGCGTGACATTGTGGGCTGCACATTAAAGTGCTGCTTGTTACCCTCTTGTTCATGTAGTTACAGTGTAAGCGTGACATTGTGGGCTGTACATTAAAGTGGTGCTTGTTACCCTCTTGTTCATGTAGTTACAGAGTAAGTGTGACATTGTGGGCTGTACATTAAAGTGGTGCTTGTTACCCTCTTGTTCATGTAGTTACAGAGTAAGTGTGACATTGTGGGCTGCACATTAAAGTGCTGCTTGTTACCCTCTTGTTCATGTAGTTACAGTGTAAGCGTGACATTGTGGGCTGTACATTAAAGTGGTGCTTGTTACCCTCTTGTTCATGTAGTTACAGAGTAAGTGTGACATTGTGGGCTGTACATTAAAGTGCTGCTTGTTACCCTCTTGTTCATGTAGTTACAGAGTAAGTGTGACATTGTGGGCTGTACATTAAAGTGCTGCTTGTTACCCTCTTGTTCATGTAGTTACAGTGTAAGTGTGACATTGTGGGCTGTA
The DNA here is from genome assembly GCF_025860055.1 of Xyrauchen texanus. NCBI lineage: Eukaryota > Metazoa > Chordata > Actinopteri > Cypriniformes > Catostomidae > Xyrauchen > Xyrauchen texanus. Next base: position 8,995 of record NW_026267000.1, read on the forward strand.
CATTAAAGTGCTGCTTGTTACCCTCTTGTTCATGTAGTTACAGAGTAAGTGTGACATTGTGGGCTGTACATTAAAGTGCTGCTTGTTACCCTCTTGTTCATGTAGTTACAGTGTAAGTGCGACATTGTGGGCTGTGCATTAAAGTGCTGCTTGTTACCCTCTTGTTCATGTAGTTACAGTGTAAGTGCGACATTGTGGGCTGTGCATTAAAGTGGTGCTTGTTACCCTCTTGTTCATGTAGTTACAGTGTAAGTGTGACATTGTGGGCTGCGCATTAAAGTGCTGCTTGTTACCCTCTTGTTCATGTAGTTACAGTGTAAGTGTGACATTGTGGGCTGTACATTAAAGTGCTGCTTGTTACCCTCTTGTTCATGAAGTTACAGTGTAAGCGTGACATTGTGGGCTGTACATTAAAGTGGTGCTTGTTACCCTCTTGTTCATGTAGTTACAGTGTAAGTGTGACATTGTGGGCTGTACATTAAAGTGGTGCTTGTTACCCTCTTGTTCATGAAGTTACAGTGTAAGCGTGACATTGTGGGCTGCACATTAAAGTGCTGCTTGTTACCCTCTTGTTCATGTAGTTACAGAGTAAGCGTGACATTGTGGGCTGCACATTAAAGTGCTGCTTGTTACCCTCTTGTTCATGTAGTTACAGTGTAAGTGTGACATTGTGGGCTGTACATTAAAGTGCTGCTTGTTACCCTCTTGTTCATGTAGTTACAGTGTAAGTGTGACATTGTGGGCTGTACATTAAAGTGGTGCTTGTTACCCTCTTGTTCATGTAGTTACAGTGTAAGCGTGACATTGTGGGCTGCACATTAAAGTGCTGCTTGTTACCCTCTTGTTCATGTAGTTACAGTGTAAGTGTGACATTGTGGGCTGCACATTAAAGTGCTGCTTGTTACCCTCTTGTTCATGTAGTTACAGTGTAAGTGTGACATTGTGGGCTGCACATTAAAGTGCTGCTTGTTACCCTCTTGTTCATGTAGTTACAGTGTAAGTGTGACATTGTGGGCTGTACATTAAAGTGCTGCTTGTTACCCTCTTGTTCATGTAGTTACAGTGTAAGCGTGACATTGTGGGCTGCACATTAAAGTGCTGCTTGTTACCCTCTTGTTCATGTAGTTACAGTGTAAGTGTGACATTGTGGGCTGTACATTAAAGTGCTGCTTGTTACCCTCTTGTTCATGTAGTTACAGTGTAAGTGTGACATTGTGGGCTGCACATTAAAGTGCTGCTTGTTACCCTCTTGTTCATGTAGTTACAGTGTAAGTGTGACATTGTGGGCTGCACATTAAAGTGCTGCTTGTTACCCTCTTGTTCATGTAGTTACAGTGTAAGTGTGACATTGTGGGCTGCACATTAAAGTGCTGCTTGTTACCCTCTTGTTCATGTAGTTACAGTGTAAGTGTGACATTGTGGGCTGCACATTAAAGTGCTGCTTGTTACCCTCTTGTTCATGTAGTTACAGTGTAAGTGTGACATTGTGGGCTGCACATTAAAGTGCTGCTTGTTACCCTCTTGTTCATGTAGTTACAGTGTAAGTGTGACATTGTGGGCTGCACATTAAAGTGCTGCTTGTTACCCTCTTGTTCATGTAGTTACAGTGTAAGCGTGACATTGTGGGCTGCACATTAAAGTGCTGCTTGTTACCCTCTTGTTCATGTAGTTACAGTGTAAGCGTGACATTGTGGGCTGTACATTAAAGTGCTGCTTGTTACCCTCTTGTTCATGTAGTTACAGTGTAAGTGTGACATTGTGGGCTGTACATTAAAGTGCTGCTTGTTACCCTCTTGTTCATGTAGTTACAGTGTAAGTGTGACATTGTGGGCTGCACATTAAAGTGCTGCTTGTTACCCTCTTGTTCATGTAGTTACAGTGTAAGTGTGACATTGTGGGCTGCACATTAAAGTGCTGCTTGTTACCCTCTTGTTCATGTAGTTACAGTGTAAGTGTGACATTGTGGGCTGCACATTAAAGTGCTGCTTGTTACCCTCTTGTTCATGTAGTTACAGTGTAAGTGTGACATTGTGGGCTGCACATTAAAGTGCTGCTTGTTACCCTCTTGTTCATGTAGTTACAGTGTAAGCGTGACATTGTGGGCTGTACATTAAAGTGCTGCTTGTTACCCTCTTGTTCATGTAGTTACAGTGTAAGTGTGACATTGTGGGCTGCACATTAAAGTGCTGCTTGTTACCCTCTTGTTCATGTAGTTACAGTGTAAGTGTGACATTGTGGGCTGCACATTAAAGTGCTGCTTGTTACCCTCTTGTTCATGTAGTTACAGTGTAAGTGTGACATTGTGGGCTGCACATTAAAGTGCTGCTTGTTACCCTCTTGTTCATGTAGTTACAGTGTAAGTGTGACATTGTGGGCTGTACATTAAAGTGCTGCTTGTTACCCTCTTGTTCATGTAGTTACAGTGTAAGTGTGACATTGTGGGCTGTACATTAAAGTGCTGCTTGTTACCCTCTTGTTCATGTAGTTACAGTGTAAGTGTGACATTGTGGGCTGCACATTAAAGTGCTGCTTGTTACCCTCTTGTTCATGTAGTTACAGTGTAAGTGTGACATTGTGGGCTGTACATTAAAGTGCTGCTTGTTACCCTCTTGTTCATGTAGTTACAGTGTAAGCGTGACATTGTGGGCTGCACATTAAAGTGCTGCTTGTTACCCTCTTGTTCATGTAGTTACAGTGTAAGTGTGACATTGTGGGCTGTACATTAAAGTGCTGCTTGTTACCCTCTTGTTCATGTAGTTACAGTGTAAGTGTGACATTGTGGGCTGTACATTAAAGTGCTGCTTGTTACCCTCTTGTTCATGTAGTTACAGTGTAAGTGTGACATTGTGGGCTGCACATTAAAGTGCTGCTTGTTACCCTCTTGTTCATGTAGTTACAGTGTAAGTGTGACATTGTGGGCTGCACATTAAAGTGGTGCTTGTTACCCTCTTGTTCATGTAGTTACAGTGTAAGTGTGACATTGTGGGCTGCACATTAAAGTGCTGCTTGTTACCCTCTTGTTCATGTAGTTACAGAGTAAGTGTGACATTGTGGGCTGCACATTAAAGTGGTGCTTGTTACCCTCTTGTTCATGAAGTTACAGTGTAAGTGTGACATTGTGGGCTGTACATTAAAGTGGTGCTTGTTACCCTCTTGTTCATGTAGTTACAGTGTAAGTGTGACATTGTGGGCTGCACATTAAAGTGGTGCTTGTTACCCTCTTGTTCATGTAGTTACAGTGTAAGTGTGACATTGTGGGCTGTACATTAAAGTGCTGCTTGTTACCCTCTTGTTCATGTAGTTACAGTGTAAGTGTGACATTGTGGGCTGTACATTAAAGTGCTGCTTGTTACCCTCTTGTTCATGTAGTTACAGTGTAAGTGTGACATTGTGGGCTGTACATTAAAGTGCTGCTTGTTACCCTCTTGTTCATGTAGTTACAGTGTAAGTGTGACATTGTGGGCTGCACATTAAAGTGCTGCTTGTTACCCTCTTGTTCATGTAGTTACAGTGTAAGTGTGACATTGTGGGCTGTACATTAAAGTGCTGCTTGTTACCCTCTTGTTCATGTAGTTACAGTGTAAGCGTGACATTGTGGGCTGCACATTAAAGTGCTGCTTGTTACCCTCTTGTTCATGTAGTTACAGTGTAAGTGTGACATTGTGGGCTGTACATTAAAGTGCTGCTTGTTACCCTCTTGTTCATGTAGTTACAGTGTAAGTGTGACATTGTGGGCTGCACATTAAAGTGCTGCTTGTTACCCTCTTGTTCATGTAGTTACAGTGTAAGTGTGACATTGTGGGCTGCACATTAAAGTGCTGCTTGTTACCCTCTTGTTCATGTAGTTACAGTGTAAGTGTGACATTGTGGGCTGTACATTAAAGTGGTGCTTGTTACCCTCTTGTTCATGTAGTTACAGTGTAAGTGTGACATTGTGGGCTGTACATTAAAGTGCTGCTTGTTACCCTCTTGTTCATGTAGTTACAGTGTAAGTGTGACATTGTGGGCTGCACATTAAAGTGCTGCTTGTTACCCTCTTGTTCATGTAGTTACAGTGTAAGTGTGACATTGTGGGCTGTACATTAAAGTGCTGCTTGTTACCCTCTTGTTCATGTAGTTACAGTGTAAGTGTGACATTGTGGGCTGCACATTAAAGTGCTGCTTGTTACCCTCTTGTTCATGTAGTTACAGTGTAAGTGTGACATTGTGGGCTGCACATTAAAGTGCTGCTTGTTACCCTCTTGTTCATGTAGTTACAGTGTAAGCGTGACATTGTGGGCTGCACATTAAAGTGCTGCTTGTTACCCTCTTGTTCATGTAGTTACAGTGTAAGTGTGACATTGTGGGCTGCACATTAAAGTGCTGCTTGTTACCCTCTTGTTCATGTAGTTACAGTGTAAGCGTGACATTGTGGGCTGCACATTAAAGTGCTGCTTGTTACCCTCTTGTTCATGTAGTTACAGTGTAAGTGTGACATTGTGGGCTGCACATTAAAGTGCTGCTTGTTACCCTCTTGTTCATGTAGTTACAGTGTAAGTGTGACATTGTGGGCTGCACATTAAAGTGCTGCTTGTTACCCTCTTGTTCATGTAGTTACAGTGTAAGTGTGACATTGTGGGCTGTACATTAAAGTGCTGCTTGTTACCCTCTTGTTCATGTAGTTACAGTGTAAGTGTGACATTGTGGGCTGTACATTAAAGTGCTGCTTGTTACCCTCTTGTTCATGTAGTTACAGTGTAAGTGTGACATTGTGGGCTGCACATTAAAGTGCTGCTTGTTACCCTCTTGTTCATGTAGTTACAGTGTAAGCGTGACATTGTGGGCTGCACATTAAAGTGGTGCTTGTTACCCTCTTGTTCATGTAGTTACAGTGTAAGTGTGACATTGTGGGCTGCACATTAAAGTGCTGCTTGTTACCCTCTTGTTCATGTAGTTACAGTGTAAGCGTGACATTGTGGGCTGTACATTAAAGTGCTGCTTGTTACCCTCTTGTTCATGTAGTTACAGTGTAAGCGTGACATTGTGGGCTGTACATTAAAGTGCTGCTTGTTACCCTCTTGTTCATGTAGTTACAGTGTAAGTGTGACATTGTGGGCTGCACATTAAAGTGCTGCTTGTTACCCTCTTGTTCATGTAGTTACAGTGTAAGTGTGACATTGTGGGCTGTACATTAAAGTGCTGCTTGTTACCCTCTTGTTCATGTAGTTACAGTGTAAGTGTGACATTGTGGGCTGTACATTAAAGTGCTGCTTGTTACCCTCTTGTTCATGTAGTTACAGTGTAAGTGTGACATTGTGGGCTGCACATTAAAGTGCTGCTTGTTACCCTCTTGTTCATGTAGTTACAGTGTAAGCGTGACATTGTGGGCTGCACATTAAAGTGCTGCTTGTTACCCTCTTGTTCATGTAGTTACAGTGTAAGCGTGACATTGTGGGCTGCACATTAAAGTGCTGCTTGTTACCCTCTTGTTCATGTAGTTACAGTGTAAGCGTGACATTGTGGGCTGCACATTAAAGTGCTGCTTGTTACCCTCTTGTTCATGTAGTTACAGTGTAAGCGTGACATT
>NW_026267001.1:10000-14554 GCF_025860055.1 Xyrauchen texanus
ACGGTGTGTGTTATCTCAGTGAGGGTTGTGTATAGTGTGTGAGTGACAGTGTGTGTGTTATCTCAGTGAGGGTTGTGTATAGTGTGTGAGTGACGGTGTGTGTTATCTCAGTGAGGGTTGTGTATAGTGTGTGAGTGACAGTGTGTGTGTTATCTCAGTGAGGGTTGTGTATAGTGTGTGAGTGACAGTGTGTGTGTTATCTCAGTGAGGGTTGTGTATAGTGTGTGAGTGACAGTGTGTGTTATCTCAGTGAGGGTTGTGTATAGTGTGTGAGTGACAGTGTGTGTGTTATCTCAGTGAGGGTTGTGTATAGTGTGTGAGTGACAGTGTGTGTGTTATCTCAGTGAGGGTTGTGTATAGTGTGTGAGTGACAGTGTGTGTTATCTCAGTGAGGGTTGTGTATAGTGTGTGAGTGACAGTGTGTGTGTTATCTCAGTGAGGGTTGTGTATAGTGTGTGAGTGACAGTGTGTGTGTTATCTCAGTGAGGGTTGTGTATAGTGTGTGAGTGACAGTGTGTGTTATCTCAGTGAGGGTTGTGTATAGTGTGTGAGTGACAGTGTGTGTGTTATCTCAGTGAGGGTTGTGTATAGTGTCTGAGTGACAGTGTGTGTTATCTCAGTGAGGGTTGTGTATAGTGTGTGAGTGACAGTGTGTGTGTTATCTCAGTGAGGGTTGTGTATAGTGTGTGAGTGACAGTGTGTGTGTTATCTCAGTGAGGGTTGTGTATAGTGTGTGAGTGACGGTGTGTGTTATCTCAGTGAGGGTTGTGTATAGTGTGTGAGTGACAGTGTGTGTGTTATCTCAGTGAGGGTTGTGTATAGTGTGTGAGTGACAGTGTGTGTGTTATCTCAGTGAGGGTTGTGTATAGTGTGTGAGTGACAGTGTGTGTGTTATCTCAGTGAGGGTTGTGTATAGTGTGTGAGTGACAGTGTGTGTGTTATCTCAGTGAGGGTTGTGTATAGTGTCTGAGTGACAGTGTGTGTTATCTCAGTGAGGGTTGTGTATAGTGTGTGAGTGACAGTGTGTGTGTTATCTCAGTGAGGGTTGTGTATAGTGTGTGAGTGACAGTGTGTGTTATCTCAGTGAGGGTTGTGTATAGTGTGTGAGTGACAGTGTGTGTGTTATCTCAGTGAGGGTTGTGTATAGTGTGTGAGTGACAGTGTGTGTTATCTCAGTGAGGGTTGTGTATAGTGTGTGAGTGACAGTGTGTGTGTTATCTCAGTGAGGGTTGTGTATAGTGTGTGAGTGACAGTGTGTGTGTTATCTCAGTGAGGGTTGTGTATAGTGTGTGAGTGACAGTGTGTGTGTTATCTCAGTGAGGGTTGTGTATAGTGTGTGAGTGACAGTGTGTGTTATCTCAGTGAGGGTTGTGTATAGTGTGTGAGTGACAGTGTGTGTTATCTCAGTGAGGGTTGTGTATAGTGTGTGAGTGACAGTGTGTGTGTTATCTCAGTGAGGGTTGTGTATAGTGTGTGAGTGACAGTGTGTGTTATCTCAGTGAGGGTTGTGTATAGTGTGTAGTGACAGTGTGTGTGTTATCTCAGTGAGGGTTGTGTATAGTGTGTGAGTGACAGTGTGTGTTATCTCAGTGAGGGTTGTGTATAGTGTCTGAGTGACAGTGTGTGTGTTATCTCAGTGAGGGTTGTGTATAGTGTGTGAGTGACAGTGTGTGTTATCTCAGTGAGGGTTGTGTATAGTGTGTGAGTGACAGTGTGTGTTATCTCAGTGAGGGTTGTGTATAGTGTGTGAGTGACAGTGTGTGTGTTATCTCAGTGAGGGTTGTGTATAGTGTCTGAGTGACGGTGTGTGTTATCTCAGTGAGGGTTGTGTATAGTGTGTGAGTGACAGGTGTGTGTTATCTCAGTGAGGGTTGTGTATAGTGTGTGAGTGACAGTGTGTGTGTTATCTCAGTGAGGGTTGTGTATAGTGTGTGAGTGACAGTGTGTGTTATCTCAGTGAGGGTTGTGTATAGTGTCTGAGTGACAGTGTGTGTGTTATCTCAGTGAGGGTTGTGTGTAGTGTTTGAGTGACAGTGTGTGTTATCTCAGTGAGGGTTGTGTATAGTGTGTGAGTGACAGTGTGTGTTATCTCAGTGAGGGTTGTGTATAGTGTGTGAGTGACAGTGTGTGTGTTATCTCAGTGAGGGTTGTGTATAGTGTGTGAGTGACAGTGTGTGTGTTATCTCAGTGAGGGTTGTGTATAGTGTGTGAGTGACAGTGTGTGTTATCTCAGTGAGGGTTGTGTATAGTGTGTGAGTGACAGTGTGTGTTATCTCAGTGAGGGTTGTGTATAGTGTGTGAGTGACAGTGTGTGTTATCTCAGTGAGGGTTGTGTATAGTGTGTGAGTGACAGTGTGTGTTATCTCAGTGAGGGTTGTGTATAGTGTGTGAGTGACGTGTGTGTGTTATCTCAGTGAGGGTTGTGTATAGTGTGTGAGTGACAGTGTGTGTTATCTCAGTGAGGGTTGTGTATAGTGTGTGAGTGACAGTGTGTGTGTTATCTCAGTGAGGGTTGTGTATAGTGTGTGAGTGACAGTGTGTGTTATCTCAGTGAGGGTTGTGTATAGTGTGTGAGTGACAGTGTGTGTTATCTCAGTGAGGGTTGTGTATAGTGTCTGAGTGACAGTGTGTGTGTTATCTCAGTGAGGGTTGTGTATAGTGTGTGAGTGACAGTGTGTGTGTTATCTCAGTGAGGGTTGTGTATAGTGTGTGAGTGTGTTTTATCTCAGTGGTGTTCTGAGTGACAGTGTGTGTGTTATCTCAGTGAGGGTTGTGTATAGTGTGTGAGTGACAGTGTGTGTTATCTCAGTGAGGGTTGTGTATAGTGTGTGAGTGACAGTGTGTGTTATCTCAGTGAGGGTTGTGTATAGTGTGTGAGTGACAGTGTGTGTTATCTCAGTGAGGGTTGTGTATAGTGTGTGAGTGACAGTGTGTGTTATCTCAGTGAGGGTTGTGTATAGTGTCTGAGTGACAGTGTGTGTGTTATCTCAGTGAGGGTTGTGTATAGTGTGTGAGTGACAGTGTGTGTGTTATCTCAGTGAGGGTTGTGTATAGTGTGTGAGTGTTTTTACTCTCAGTGTGTTCTGAGTGACAGTGTGTGTGTTATCTCAGTGAGGGTTGTGTATAGTGTGTGAGTGACAGTGTGTGTGTTATCTCAGTGAGGGTTGTGTATAGTGTGTGAGTGACAGTGTGTGTGTTATCTCAGTGAGGGTTGTGTATAGTGTGTGAGTGACAGTGTGTGTGTTATCTCAGTGAGGGTTGTGTATAGTGTCTGAGTGACGGTGTGTGTTATCTCAGTGAGGGTTGTGTATAGTGTGTGAGTGACAGTGTGTGTGTTATCTCAGTGAGGGTTGTGTATAGTGTGTGAGTGACAGTGTGTGTGTTATCTCAGTGAGGGTTGTGTATAGTGTGTGAGTGACAGTGTGTGTGTTATCTCAGTGAGGGTTGTGTATAGTGTCTGAGTGACGGTGTGTGTTATCTCAGTGAGGGTTGTGTATAGTGTGTGAGTGACAGTGTGTGTGTTATCTCAGTGAGGGTTGTGTATAGTGTGTGAGTGACAGTGTGTGTGTTATCTCAGTGAGGGTTGTGTATAGTGTGTGAGTGACAGTGTGTGTGTTATCTCAGTGAGGGTTGTGTATAGTGTGTGAGTGACAGTGTGTGTGTTATCTCAGTGAGGGTTGTGTATAGTGTGTGAGTGACAGTGTGTGTTATCTCAGTGAGGGTTGTGTATAGTGTGTGAGTGACAGTGTGTGTTATCTCAGTGAGGGTTGTGTATAGTGTGTGAGTGACAGGTGTGTGTTATCTCAGTGAGGGTTGTGTATAGTGTGTGAGTGACAGTGTGTGTGTTATCTCAGTGAGGGTTGTGTATAGTGTCTGAGTGACAGTGTGTGTGTTATCTCAGTGAGGGTTGTGTATAGTGTGTGAGTGACAGTGTGTGTGTTATCTCAGTGAGGGTTGTGTATAGTGTGTGAGTGTTTTTACTCTCAGTGTGTTCTGAGTGACAGTGTGTGTGTTATCTCAGTGAGGGTTGTGTATAGTGTGTGAGTGACAGTGTGTGTGTTATCTCAGTGAGGGTTGTGTATAGTGTGTGAGTGACGGTGTGTGTTATCTCAGTGAGGGTTGTGTATAGTGTGTGAGTGACAGTGTGTGTGTTATCTCAGTGAGGGTTGTGTATAGTGTGTGAGTGACAGTGTGTGTGTTATCTCAGTGAGGGTTGTGTATAGTGTGTGAGTGACAGTGTGTGTGTTATCTCAGTGAGGGTTGTGTATAGTGTGTGAGTGACAGTGTGTGTGTTATCTCAGTGAGGGTTGTGTATAGTGTGTGAGTGACAGTGTGTGTGTTATCTCAGTGAGGGTTGTGTATAGTGTGTGAGTGACAGTGTGTGTGTTATCTCAGTGAGGGTTGTGTATAGTGTGTGAGTGACAGTGTGTGTGTTATCTCAGTGAGGGTTGTGTATAGTGTGTGAGTGACAGTGTGTGTGTTATCTCAGTGAGGGTTGTGTATAGTGTGTGAGTGACAGTGTGTGTGTTATCTCAGTGAGGGTTGTGTATAGTG
>NW_026267002.1:0-2500 GCF_025860055.1 Xyrauchen texanus
GCTTCAAATGCCAAATGCATGTGTCCACCTTGCATTGTTTTCAGAAAGCCAACGGGTGGAAATGGACCCATGGTGCTTGGGCCTGTCATCGCTGCTCGCAGCTATATTTATTATTATTATTATTTTCAAGGTTATCGGTACTTTTGGGGTGCATAACATGCGTGAAAACTCTTGAAAGTTTGCACACACATCAGAGTCGCTATCCATTAGGGCGTGGCAGCGTTACAGGTGGGGGGGTGCAGAAGGGGCTCTTCGGCGCCACCTAGAACATGGGCATGTTCTATCTAGCACATCCCTTTTGAGGTACAGTCACCAAACTTTGTACACATATAGATCTCATCAAGCCGGACAAAATTCACGCTGACAGTCATAGGCTCTGCCCAAAAGGAAGTTGACCATTTTGGATTGTTTGAAAAAGGCTTGCTGAGGAATTTGAAACACTCCTCCAAAGGATTTAATGTTACAGGTACCAAATTTGGGTGACATCATGCCAAGACATTGACGATGCTAAATTGCGAAGGGATTTTTGATATATCGGACAGTGTTGCCATGGCGAAGCGACAAAATAACGTCAAAAAATGGAATAAGGAAAAGTCTCATATCTTCTGCGTGCAGAAAATTAAAAACATCAAAATTGAGCCAAATGTTTGTCCTTGTCGGCTGATCACATTGATGTGACTATTGTGGGTCACGGTCATAGCGTCACCATTGGGCGGAAGGAAGTGTGTCCCTTTTAACAGACGTTGAAAAATACCTATTATGTTAGCCTGAATTGCTTAAAAAAATACAGATTAATGTCAAAGCATTTCACATTTTAAATTCTGAAGGGTTTCTTGATATCTTAAATACCATTGGCATGGCAATGCATTAAATGTCATGATTCCTTTTTGTGCATATTTACATATTTTGAGGTATTTGGCATAATTTCATTTTAAAGTTTAATGTTAATAAACATATTTATAAAATGTTATATAAATAAAATACAGTAAAAATATCAACTGAAATGTAAAAATACAAGAAAACCCCTGTATAATCCAAAGTCTGTTAATTTTCTGACTGCCTAACATTAAAATACACACTGTTTTAAAAATATAACCACAAGACGTGATTTTAGTGTGATAAAAATTGCTTATAGAGGCTGTGGATCAGGTGGTAGGCCAGGTCAGCTGCCAATGCGCAGGGTTGGCGGTTCAGACCCACATGACTCCACGTGCCAAAGTGTTCTTGGGCAAGACACTGAACCCCAAGTTGCTCCCAATGGCAGACTAGCGCCTTGCATGGCAGCTCTGCCATCGTGTGTGTGTGTGTGTGTGAGTGTAAGTGTGTGTGTGTAAGTGAGTGTGTATCTGTGTGTGTGTGTCTGTGTGTGTGTGTGTGAGTGAGTGTGTGTGTTTGAGTGAGTGTGTGTATGAGTATGTGTTTGAGTGAGTGCGTGTGTCTGTGTGAGTGCGTGTGTATGTGTGTGTGTCTGTGGGAGTGTGTATGTGTTTGAGTGTGTGTTTGAGTGAGTGTGTATGTGTGTGTGTGTGTGTGTGTGTAAGTGAGTGTGTGTGTGAGAGTGTAAGTGTGTGTGTAAGTGAGTGTGTGTGTGTGAGTGTAAGGTGTGTGTGTGTAAGTGTGTGAGTGTGTGTAAGTGAGGTGTGTGTAAGTGAGTGTGTGTGTGTGTCTGTGTGTAAGTGAGTGTGTGTCTGTGTGTGTGTGAGTGAGTGTGTGTTTGAGTGAATGTGTGTGTGTGTGTTTGAGTGAGTGTGTGTATGAGTGTGTGTTTGAGTGAGTGTGTGTGTCTGTGTGAGTGTTTGAGTGAGTGTGTATGTGTGTTTGAGTGTGTGTATGTGTGTGTGTGTGTGAGTGTGTGTTTGAGTGTGTGTCTGTGTGTGTGTGTTTGAGTGAGTGTGTATGTGTGTGTGTGTGTGAGTGTGTGTTTGAGTGTGTGTCTGTGTGTGTGTGTGTTTGAGTGAGTGTGTATGTGTGTGTGTGTGTTAACCCCTCACGGTTAAAAAAGGAGCTATATAAGTGCAGACCATTTTTACCCTTGTTATTTTGGATATATCTTTACACACATATGGTTAGTGAGTGATTTTATAACACATATCAAGTTTACATCTTGTGGCTATACTTCTGAAGCATTGAGTATTAAAATTTTTAAGGACTGGCCCCATTGACTTCCATTGTAAGTGCCTCACACTGAGCACAATGACACACCCAATCTATGAGGCGTGCTATATGATGACCTGGCAGAAGACTGACCACACACACACACACACACACACACTGACACACAGCTTGCATTTGAGGAGAGTGAGGAGGTCAACACCTGTTGTGATGGTCGGAACATCTAAAATGAGCAGTTCTTCTGGACCTGTGGAGCGTACTGCAGATTTGGGGTGTGATCAGAAACCAGCATCTGTTGATGGTCTTGTTATCGCTGGGGTCCCAGTGGCGATGGGCTGATCTCAGGACTGCTGGGACTGAATTTAGTGCTCTTTGGTGCCGCTCTGGT
>NW_026267002.1:10000-14547 GCF_025860055.1 Xyrauchen texanus
CCCAGGTTGAGTGATTTTAGAGGCATGAAACTAGCGCAGATATTTAGGAAAGTGGTTGCCATGGACAACAGTCAATTATGCAGTTTAGCAGTCATGACTAGGGCTGACGATTTAACTTATATAAACTTATATCTAACTTAATTAATTGCGTTCATTTTTTTTACGCGTTATTTTTAGTCAAATTAATTGCACTGAATTAACGCGTTAAAAAAATTAACGCAATTTCCTGAGAAATGCAAGCTTGTAGTACCACCTGTTTACTCCAGAGGGCAGTAAGTGAAACTTCAGCTGTGTGGCAACGCGCAGTTTCAATGTACACCTGACGCAGTTCAGTTTAATTCGATTAAAAATGTTAATCGATTGACAGCCCTAGTCATTACATAACAATTAGGGCTGTAAATCATTTCCATTTTTAATCCAATGAATTACGCGATATGCCGATTAACAGATCGAATTAAACTCAATTAATCACATATAGAAATATTTGCTGAGAAAGCCCTCAAATACCAATAATAGTGCAATTAACTGTATAAAATAAAATGCGTTAAAAAAAGGAGTCATGTCCCCAGACCCTATTTAGGAATATTCCTTCCATCGGAGAAATTCAAGCTTGAAGTACCACCTGTTTCCAGGAGGGGGCAGTAAGCACAACTCTAGCTGTATTGAACTTTGTCAAAGTGCAGCTGTACAGAGAACAATCCACACTCAGGCTTTCTTGACACATGCAACAGGACAAGATGAGAATGCCTTCTTGCTATTACTGGCCCATTGTACAAAGGTGCCTCACTTTGTTCCTGACAGGCAGCAGATGCCCTAACCCCGCCCCCAACCTAATCCTAAACCATTTGGTTAGGCTTACCAGGAGTAGCCTACCAGGAACAACGGACGGCACCTTTCACCCATCATGCATTTATCGTGGCAGACGAGTAAAGTACTGATAAGTTCATTTGGAGTGGTGGTGTAGTGGCTAAAGCACATAACTGGTAATCAGAAGGTTGCTGGTTCGACCCCAACAGCCACCACCATTGTGTCCTTGAGTAAGACACTTAACTGGGTTAAGTTAAACGAACGTTTTGAGATTCCTGCATTCGGAATTGTGCTGCGTCCTGCTGCTATTGAATGCAATACCGTGATTGACCAATCAGAATTAATTATGATATGTACTGTTTTAGGTTTGGACAACATCACTCTCTGCCACTGTGCTGCTAAGCCGGTGTGTGTGGCTCTGCAGAAAGGTTATGAAGTTTTTTACCCATTTAACATGGAGTTCAGTCTGCTAGCTTGCTGTATGCTGTACGTAATGTGGAAGAACGTGGGCCGCCGGGTGATGGGCGGACACCAGGAACGGAAGATCTCACTGCAAGTGGTGTTCCGTGGCATGGTACTGCTGGGGCCTGTACTGGGTTTACTGGTGCTGCTAACGGGTAGCACTGTGCTAGTGCTGTACCAGACGCGGGTTGGACAAAAAGCCCAATGCAACACTATATCTGTGATATTCTATGGCTTTCACTTGGGTGTAATTCCCATCATGGTGCTATGCTCTGTAGCAGGAACGTTACTACAGAGAACTCAGAAGATGGGTAACGGGCACAGGGGTAACCCAGTACATGCATTGGGACAACCAGTTGATGAAAACCCCACCCGAAGTCTAGATGAGGTGTTGCTGATGGGTACAGCACTGGGCCAGATCTCTCTGTCGTACTTATCGCTAGGTGCGGAATGTCTCAGGGATTCAACAGCATCATGGAAAAGCTGGACTTCTCCTTCTCCATTCTCAGTCTGTTGGAGCTCTTAGTGCAGAACATGTTTATTATCCAGGGACTGAATACAAACGCTCATACACACACCGCAAATGTGCAGACTGGAGAAAGCAACGTCTATAAGGTTGGTTTTATACACTACAAATATTGAGTGTTTTAGAAGCATTTAACACATTATAAGCTAATAATGAATGTATTCATAAGGAGCAGGAGCATGTTTTGCGAGGGGGAGGGACGGACCCACCTGCCCCGCCTACTTGCCAACAGAAACGCCGTGACACTCGTGACTGGAACAAGACGGTTATTCGGGAGATCAGCGCTTTTCTTATCCTGTCTAACATCATGGTGAGACATTATGTTTGTGTGTCAATTGCATTGTGTTGTTGTTAAAGTGGTCATATCATCAGGAACCAAATCTAATGTCATTCGAAAATATGCTTTATCTTCCCATTCCAAAAACGTCCAATTATTAAATCTAAGCTGCAAAGTCGATGTTCAGAAACGCAGCCGGCAACATTTTTGCAGAATGATATAATACGTGGTTCATTTCAAGTGTCGCGGCTGTTCCGAGGTGAAATGCCCACTGCGTGCCGCTAAAAGCGAGTTAAATGTTCTCCCAAACAGATGAGGTTAATTAAAGCTATTGAGTTTCAATCAACGAAACCGACCTCCCTACCCTAAACCTTAAACCTAAACCTGATCGATAGTGTCCGAAAAAAAGCAAATGTGAGAATAAAAACACAACCACGTCATTTTGTGCTGCTTCTATGACACTTTCAGCTCAGGCGTTGACTTGCGTGCTCTTCAGGACAAGTTACAGCACAAGTGCAACACTCTATCAGTTGAGCCCCATATGGAAATGTAATATATGTACATATATGAAATATGTCAATTTTTGTTCCTACCCTCACCTATGGTCATGAAGGCTGGGTCATGACCGAAAGAACTAGGTCGCGAGTACAAGCGGCCGAAATGGGCTTCCTCAGAAGGGTGGCGGGCTTCTCCCTTAGAGATAGGGTGAGGAGCTCAGTCATCCGTGAGGAGCTCAGAGTAGAGCCGCTGCTTCTTTGCGTCGAAAGGATTCAGTTGAGGTGGTTTGGGCATCTGGTAAGGACGCCCCCTAGGGGCCTCCCTAGGGAGGTGTTTCAGGCACGTCCAGCTGAGAGGAGGCCTCGGGGAAGACCCAGGATTAGGTGGAGAGATTACATCTCCACACTGGCCTGGGAACGCCTCAGGGCCCCCCAGTCAGAGCTGGTTAATGTGGCTCAGGATAGGGAAGTTTGGGGCCCCCTGCTGGAGCAGCTGCCCCCGCAACCCGACTTCGGATAAGCGGTTGAAGATGGATGGAATATATCCACATAGAAAGTGAAAACATATATGTACATATATATCTGCCCATATATAAAACCTATTAGAAAATGGAACAATTTCATATATTGACATATAAAACTAGCCCATATATTTTGTCTTTTATATATGTCACATATATAATTATTAGGGCTGTCAATCGATTAAAATTCTTAATCAAATTAATTACATGGTGTCCCGATTAATTAATCGCATATACAAATATTTGCTGAGAAAGCCCCTCATATAACAATAATTCAATATATAATGATGAAATAATGATACATAGTTATCTTTAAATATAAAAAAATTAATATATATATATATATATAAAATTAAAAAAAATTCAGATGTACACCTGCATTTTGTAATTAAAGGACGATTAAATAAAATGATGCCGAAATAATAATAAAGATAAAAAAATATTATTATAGTGATTTCTGCGATTAAATGCGTTCATTATTTTAACGCGTTATTTTTTGTATAATTACTCGCGCGCTATTAACGCGTTAACTCGACAGCCCTAATAATTATCAATATACATTACATATATTTCTTTGTATAAATGTGCAAAATACAAACTACACATACTGTATATGCATAGCATATTGCTTACATACATGTGACATATATGTCCCTAATATATGTTTTTATATAATCTTAGTATATATTTTACATTTAAAATGAAATATATATATAATATATTTTGAATATATAAATGGCATATATAAAAATATTGTGTGCACATATATTTTGAATAAATGTTATGTTCTTATATTATGTATATTAATTGCAAAATATTTTGCATTAATGTATGATGTAAACTAAACAAATGTAAAAAAAAAAAAACATGCTTTCATTAATTTCTTAGATATATTTAAATATAGATTATGGAAATTAGAAAACTACTGAACACACAACTATATTATATACAAACACAATATTACAACAAAACATAAAACAAGCCCAGAACAGGAAAATCCACCAACAGGTATATGATACAACCTATTTTTTAAGTTTGTTGAGTCTTTTTGGATGTCCGCAGCTCAGTGACCTTTTGATTAATAGATTAATCGCATATACAAATATTTGCTGAGAAAGCCCCTCATATAACAATAATTCAATATATAATGATTATACATATTTATATCAATATATGATTATACATAGTTATCTTTAAATATTTTTAAATTATATATATATATATATATATATATATATATATATATATAATAAAAAATATTAAGATAATTAAAATGCATTACATTCTTGTGGCAGAAGAGTTCATCATTGATAAGAAAATACAAAAAGCGTCTTTAGAATACAATGTATTGTTTACTACCATATGTCAATCATTGGCATCTTAAAATAAGTTTGAAGGAAATTTCTTTGATTTTAATTGTGATTAGATATTTATGGGGTAATTTCCGAATTTTGCAC
>NW_026267003.1:0-14545 GCF_025860055.1 Xyrauchen texanus
ATGTTTGTGTTATCCGTTTCTGTAAGTTTTTGTGACGTGTTTCAGAAAGATAATCGCTTAGACAGAGCGATAGTTTATTTTCATCTTAACCGGACATTGATCACTGCAATGATTCATAATTCAATATATTGATACCCGATTTCTTTATCAACTGTTTGTTCAATTGAGACATAAGGGGTGATTTCAAAGCATTTTGAAAGTGACACACTTCCTTCTGCCAGTTGGTGGCGCTATTACTTTGACTCAAGTAGTCACATCCATGTGACACACTGCTGAAGTTTCATCGAGATCAGTTAATGTATGCAAAAGTTATAACACACTTCCTTGCTTTTATGCTTCCTTTGTGTGCTTTTTGGAGCTTCAAAGTTCATTTGCAATGTGTTCCACATTCAAACCAAAATATCTGACTTTCTGTTGCTCTGTTTGTTCACTTGAGACATAAGAGGGTGATTTCAAAGCATTTTGAAAGTGACACACTTCCTTCTGCCAGTTGGTGGCGCTATAACTTTGACTCACAATGGTCACATCCATGTGACACACTGCTGAAGTTTCATCGAGATCAGTTAATGTATGCAGAAGTTATAACACACTTCCTTGCTATTTGCTCCCTTCATATGCTACCTTTATGGGGTTTTTGGAGCTTCAAAGTTTCCTTTGCAATGTGTTCCACATTCAAACCAAAATATCTGACTTTCTGTTGGTCTGAGCTAATGACTGTAAATTAGAAAGTTGTCCGGCTCGATGAGAACAATATAATTCCTGAGTTTTGTGACTCTAGGTCGAAGTATAAAACCAATACCCCACTTTTGTCAACAGGTGGCGCTACTGAGCCCCTGCACCACGCATCAAAAAGAATATTCAACTTTGAAGCGCTGCCACGACCACAGTATTTAAGATATCAATAATCCTTTCACACGTCTACATCTGCCGTGTGTTTACATTATACACATAAAGTTTTAAGTAAATCGGGTAAAAATAAGAGTGTGATTTCAAAGCATTTTGAAAGTGACACACTTCCTTCTGCCAGTTGGTGGCGCTATAACTTGGACTCACAATAGTCACATCCATGCGATCGGCCTCTTCCAGCGATCACACTGCTGCGGTTTCATCGAGATCAATTAATGTATGCAGAAGTTATAACACATTTCCTGTTTCACTTTTCGCGCCATAATTTCGTTTCCTCGCCACGGCCAAACCGTTCGAGATATCAAAAATCCGCCGGCAGTTTTTCTTCCTCAATGTCTTGACTTCATGCTGACCGAGTTTCGTGGCGATTGGTGGAATTCTCTAGGAGGAGTATTTCACATTCCATTGCATGTGTTTTCCAAAGAACCCTAAATAGACGATTTCCTGTTGGGCTGAGGTAAAAAGTAAAAGTATGAAGGATATATGAAACGATGAGATCTATATGTGTACCGAGTTTCATATTATTACATGCAAGCGTGTTTGATTTATGGACCAAGTTTTCGGACCCTGTTTCAGGGCGCTGTCGAGCCCCTGCCACGCCCGGGTACCAGCTTCAGCCCGGCCCTAATGGCCGCGGGTTCTGACCAGTGTGCAAAGTTTCAAGAGTTTTTGAGCACGTTAAGAGCCCCAAAAGTGCCCCAATAGTTGTAAAAATAATAATAATAATAATAATAATAATAATAATAATAATAATAATCCTAACGAAAACAATAGGGTCCTACGCACTTTGTGCTTGGGCCCTAAAAATGAGAAAACCTTTCACTGCTATTGGCTGGGTTAATTTAGTAGCTTTAAAGTAATTTGTGTAATATAATATTACAGTGAAGACCACTAGTAATAAGTAGAATCTTGAATCTGCTGTGCATATACATATGAGGGGGTGAACTAGGTCTCCCACACTGCTCAGAATCCTGTAGGAAAAACTGCACTCTTATTTATTAAGTTGGCTTGTGAAAGCCAACTTACTGAAATCCTATTTAAACTTATTAGGGCCCAAGCCTTGAAAAGGCAAGGCCCTATTGTTTTCGTTAGGATGACTATGATTATTATTTTTTTTACGACTATTGGGGCACTTTTGGGGCTCTTAACGTGCTCGAAAACTCTTGAAACTTTGCACACGTGTCAGAACCCGAGGCCATTAGGGCCGGGCTGAAGCTGGTACCGGGGCGTGGCAGGGGGGCTCGACGGCGCCCCCTGGAACGGGGTCCGAAAACTTGGTCCATAAATCAAACACGCTTGCATGTAATAATATGAAACTCGGTACACATATAGATCTCATCGTTTCATATATCCTTCATACTTTTACTTTTTACCTCAGCCCAACAGGAAATCGTCTATTTAGGGTTTTTTGGAAAACGCATGCAATGGAATTTGAAATACTCCTCCTGGAGAATTCCACCAATCGCCACGAAACTTGGTCAGCATGAAGTCAAGACATTGAGGATGAAAAATTGCCGGCGGAATTTTGATATGTCGAACGGTTTGGCCGTGGCGAGGAAACGAAATGATGGCGTGAAAAGAGAAACAGGAAGTGTGTTATAACTTCTGCATACATTAATTGATCTCGATGAAACTTCAGCAGTGTGTTCGCTGTAACAGGCCGATCGCATGGATGTGACTATTGTGAGTCAAAGTTATAGCGCCACCAACTGGCAGAAGGAAGTGTGTCACTTTCAAAATGCTTTGAAATCACCCTCTTATTTGTACCCGATTTACTTAAAACTTTTGGTGTGTAATGTAAACACACGGCAGATGTAGACATGGGAAAGGATTATTGATATCTTGGATACTGTTGCCGTGGCAATGCTTCAAACGCGAATATTCTTTTTTGATGCTTTTGAGACTCTTAGCATACTTGAAATTTCATGAAACTCGACAGACACATCACATTTATTAGCCAGTAGACATGTGCAAAGTTTCAGAAACGGGCGTGGTGCAGGGGCTCAGTAGCGCCACCTTTTGACAAAAGTGAGGGGGTTGGTTTTATACTTTGACCCACAGTCACAAAACTCAGTAATTATATTGATCTCATCGAGCCGGACAACTTTCTACTTTACAGTCATTAGCTCAGACCAACAGAAAGTCAGATATTTTGGTTTGAATGTGGATTTTTTGGAGAATTTTCTCTGCCTCTCTCACTGACCCTACGTCTCTCTGTGTCTGGGGGGAGGGGGCTGATTTTGCTGATGAGTGAAATGCTTTTATTTTTGTTTTCAAGGTTTTGGGGGCCCTTAACGTGCTCGAAAACTCTTGAAACTTTGCACATGGGTCGGAACCCGCGGCCATCAGGGCTGGGCCGAAGATGGTACCCGGGCGTGGCAGGGGGGCTCGACAGCGCCCCCTGGAATGGGATTCGAACACTTGTCCGTATATCAAACACGCTTGCATGTAATAATATGAAACTCGGTACACTTGTAGATCTCATCGGGCCGAACAACTTTCGTGGTCTAAGTTTTACGCCAGCCCAACAGGAAGTCGGCTATTATGGGTTGTTTGGAAACACATGCTCTGGAATTATATATATTTCTCCTAGAGAATGAATCCAATTGCCACCAAACTCGGTCGGCATGAAGTCAAGACATTGAGGATGCTACATTCGGGACGGATTTTTGATATCTCGAACGGTTTGGCCGTGGCGAGGAAATTGATTTAGGGCTAAAAATGGACACATGAAGTGTGTTATAACTTAGTTAGTTCAATCTACAGTTACAAAACTCGGCGTGTATATTGTTCTCGTCAAGCTGAACAACTTTCTAATTTACAGTCATTAGCTCCGACCAACAGAAAGTCAGATATTGTGGTTTGAATGTGGATTTCTCTGAATTTTTCTCTCTCTGACAGACAGACCTGCGATTCTGTGTGTGTGTGTGTGTGTGTGTGGGGAGGGAGGGAGGGGAGGGGAGGGAGAGGGATTTCTCTGTTGTGTAAGATTTGCATTAAGATATTGTTTTTCAAGGTTTCTGGGACTTTTGGGGCCCTTAACGTACTCAAAAACTCTTGAAACTTTGCACACAGGTCAGAACCCGCGGCCATCGGGGCCGGGCTGAAGCTGGTACCCGGCGTGGCAGGGGGTTCGACAGCCCCCTTGAATGGGGTCTGAAAACTTGGTCCATATATCAAACATGCTTGCATGTAATAATATGAAACTCGGTACACTTCTATATCTCATCGGGCCGAACAACTTTCGTGCTCTAAGTTTTACGCCAGCCCAACAGGAAGTCGGATATTATGGGTTGTTTGGAAACACATGTTCTGGAATTATATATATTCCTCCTAGAGAATTAATCCAATCGCCACCAAACTCGGTCAGCATGAAATCAAGACATTGAGGATGCTACATTGCCGACGGATGTTTGATATCTCTAACGTTTTGGCCGTGGCGAGGAAATTAATTTATGACTAAAAAAGGACACATGAAGTGTGTTATAACTTAGTTCTATCTACAGTTACAAAACTCGGCGTGTATATTGTTCTCGTCAAGCCGAACAACTTTCTAATTTACAGTCATTAGCTCCGACCAACAGACAGTCAGATATTTTGGTTTGAATGTGGAACACATTGCAAATTAATCTTTGAAGCTCCAGAAAGCACATAAAGGCAGCATAAAAGCAATCCATACTCCATTGGTATAATTCATAATTCCCGCGAGTGTACTTGCTTGTTATATTAGCTACTACAAAATATATAAATACATTTACTATCTTAACTTTAATGATGTACTTAACATAATGATAAATAATCTTAAAATATTATATTGTATGCTATGTACTGTGAATACACCCATGTTAAACATAAAAATGTACTTCCATTGCATATCATAGGAACACATAAGCGTAAATTATAATTACATTAATAAACCTGTACAAAGACCTCCAGATAAATACTGGCCTTCTGGATTAACACATTTAAGTGCTGCAAAAGATATTGACCTATGACATAAAAAATTATTCTACATTTGAATTACCTCATAGATGTGACTATTGTGGTTCACGGTCATAGGCCCTGTCCCAAATAGGGATGGGCTGAAATGGCCAAAAAAATTTATCACGATAATTTCAGGGATTTATTGCGATAACGATACAAATGACTGATAAATTATTTTCTTCTGTAAAATATCATATTATGTTATGTTTAAGTTGTGTTCCAGTGACTGTGCTGAAAAACATCACACAACAACAATTACACAATAATAATAATTCAAATCAATAACAAGTTTAAAATGTAAACACAGATTCTTCATTTATTTATACTCTCATGGTGGAAAAATAGTGCAAAGCAAACAGCAAAAGTAACAATCACCAACCATGTCTTCAGTTGTGTTTCAAAATTACAACAGAGTACAACTGCAAATAAATCCTGATAAAGAAGTTCAGAGTGAAACACACTCTTACCCCGGATTTCCACCAACTGCGGATCGGCTCCGCTGCGTGTCGGATCCGTGCTCTGCCGTCCTTCAATACCAGATACGGATTTGTTGCGGAACGGCTGCGTTCCGCCATGCTTGTTTTCACTCCGCACAGAGAATGTCCGCACGTGAACAGTGAATCGCGCGCGCACAAAACTACGTCATCAACTAGACTTATCATTATTATCGTGAGGAGACACATTTTTATCGTGAGGAGAATTTTCAACGATATATCGCAAACGATAAGATATCGCCCATCCCTAGTCCCAAATGGCACACTTCATATGAATTTTCAGTCTTGTGTACATATTTCATGTGTCCATTAACTCCATGAGACCGTAGGGTGTGTCATTTTTCATTTTAGATATCAGAAGGGTGCTCGCGCATACTTTGTGGTTGATATGTGCCCTCGATGCGCACTTTTGAAGAGCCCACACTGATGCAAGCTCTACAGCACACATCTTCTCGACGGTCAAAGCGAGGTCACGTTTTTGCCCATCGTGCACAGCAACCCTAAAGGCACGGGGGTGGCGGTGCCACCGGCTTAGGCCCGCCATCGCTGCTTGCAGCTATATTTATTATTAAGTTGGCTTGTGAGAGCCAACTTACTGAAATTCTATTTAGGGCCCAAGCACAAAGTGCATAGGACCCTATTGTTTTCGTTAGGATTATTATTATTATTATTATTATTTTTTTACGACTATTGGGGCACTTTTGGGGCTCTTAACGTGCTCAAAAACTCTTGAAACTTTGCACACGGGTCAGAACCCGCGGCCATCAGGGCCGGGCTGAAGCTGGTACCCGGGCGTGGCAGGGGGGCTCGACAGCGCCCCCTGGAAAAGGGTCCGAAAACTTGGTCTATAACTCAAACACGCTTGCATGTAATAATATGAAACTCGGTGCACGTATAGATCTCATCGTTTCATATATCCTTCATACTTTTACTTTTTACCCCAGACCAACAGGAAACCGTCTATTTAGGGTTGTTTGAAAAACGCACGCAATGGAATTTGGAATACTCCTCCCAGAGAATTCCACCAATCGCCACCAAACACGGTCAGCATGATGTCAAGACATTGAGCATGAAAAATTGTCGGCAGATTTTTGATATCTCTAACGGTTTGGCCGTGGCGAGGAAACGAAATGATGGTGCTGAAAACAGAAACAGGAAGTGTGTTATAACTTCTGCATACATTAATTGATCTCCATGAAACCGCAGCAGCGTGATCGCTGGAAGAAGCCGATCGCATGGATGTGACTATTGTCAGTCAAAGTTATAGCGCCACCAACTGGCAGAAGGAAGTGTGTCACTTTCAAAATGCTTTGAAATCACCCACTTATTTTTACCCGATTTACTTAAAACTTTAGGTGTATAATGTAAACACACGGCAGATGTAGACATGTGAAAGGATTATTGATATCTTCGATACTGTCGCCGCGGCAACGCTTCAAACTCGAATATTCTTTTTTGATGCTTTTGAGACTCTTAGCATACTTGAAATTGCATGAAACTCGACAGACACATCACATTTATTAGCCAGTACACATGTGCAAAGTTTCAGAAACGGGCGTGGTGCAGGGGCTCAGTAGCGCCACCTTTTGACAAAAGTGGGGGTTGCTTTACACTTTGACCCACAGTCACAAAACTCAGGAATTATATTGTTCTCATCGAGCCGGACAACTTTCTAATTTACAGTCATTAGCTCAGACCAACAGAAAGTCAGATATTGTGGTTTGAATGTGGATGTTTTGGAGAATTTTCTCCCTCTCTCACTGACCCTACGTCTCTCTGTGTCTGGGGGAGGGTGCTGATTTTGCTGAGGAGTGAAAATGCTTTTATTTTTGTTTTTCAAGGTTTTGGGGCCCTTAACGTGCTCGAAAACTCTTGAAACTTTGCACACGGTCGGAACCCGCGGCCATCAGGGTCGGACCGAAGATGTTACCCGGCGTGGCAGGGGGCTCGACAGCGCCCCTGGAATGGGATTCGAACACTTGTCCATATATCAAACATGCTTGCATGTAATGATATGAAACTCGGTACACTTGTAGGTCTCGTCGGGCTGAACAACTTTCGTGCTCTAAGTTTTACGCCAGCCCAACAGGAAGTCGGCTATTATGGGTTGTTTGGAAACACGTGCTCTGGAATTATATATATTCCGCCCAGAGAATGAATCCAATCGCCACCAATCTCGGTCGGCATGAAGTCAAGACATTGAGGATGCTACATTCCGGACGGATTTTTGATATCTCGAACGGTTTGGCCGTGGCGAGGAAATTGATTTATGACTAAAAAAGGACACATGAAGTGTGTTATAACTTAGTTAGTTCTATCTACAGTTACAAAACTCGGCGTGTATATTGTTCTCGTCGAGCCGAACAACTTTCTAATTTACAGTCATTAGTTCCGACCAACAGAAAGTCAGATATTGTGGTTTGAATGTGGATTTCTTAAAATTTTTCTCTTTCTGAGTGACCCCTCCTCCTCCCTTTCTGTGTTTTTTCTCTCAGTGTCTCTCTGTCTGACAGACAGAATGGGCCTGCCAAATTTTTTTTTGTGTGTGTGTGTGTGTGGGGAGGGGAGGGGGGTTCTTTGTTGGGTTTAGATTTGCTTTTTGATTGTTTGATTGTTTTTCAAGGTTTCTGGGACTTTTGGGGCCCTTAACATGCTCGACAACTCTTGAAACTTTGCACACAGGTCAGAACCCACGGCCATCAGGGCCGGGCTGAATCTGGTACCCGGGCGTGGCAGGGGGCTCGACAGCGACACCTGGAATGGGATTCAAACACTTGTCCATATATCAAACATGCTTGCATGTAATAATATGAAACTCGGAACACTTCTAGATCTCGTCGGCCCGAACAACTTTCTAATTTACAGTCATTAGCTCAGACCAACAGAAAGTCAGATATTTTGGTTTGAATGTGGAACACATTTCAAATTAACTTTGAAGCTCCAAAAAGCACATCAAAAGTAACATAAAAGAAGGGAGTGTGTTATAACTTCTGCATACATTAACTGATCTCGATGAAACTTCAGCAGTGTGTTTGCGGGAAGAGGCCGGTCGCATGGATGTGACTACTGTGAGTCAAAGTTATAGCGCCACCAACTGGCAGAAGGAAGTGTGTCACTTTCAAAATGCTTTGAAATCACCCTCTTATGTCTCAAGTGAACAAACAGACCAACAGAAAATCAGATATTTTGGTTTGAATGTGGAACACATTTCAAATTAACTTTGAAGCTCCAAAAAGCACATCAAAAGTAACATAAAAGAAGGGAGTGTGTTATAACTTCTGCATACATTAACTGATCTCGATGAAACTTCAGCAGTGTGTTTGCGGGAAGAGGCCGGTCGCATGGATGTGACTACTGTGAGTCAAAGTTATAGCGCCACCAACTGGCAGAAGGAAGTGTGTCACTTTCAAAATGCTTTGAAATCACCCTCTTATGTCTCAAGTGAACAAACAGACCAACAGAAAATCAGATATTTTGGTTTGAATGTGGAACACATTGCAAATGAACTTTGAAGCTCCAAAAAGCACATAAAGGCAGCATAAAAGCAAGGAAGTGTGTTATAACTTCTGCATACATTAACTTATCTCGATGAAACTTCAGCAGTGTGTCACATGGATGTGACTATTGTGAGACAAAGTTATAGCGCCACCAACTGGCAGAAGGGAGTGTGTCACTTTCAAAATGCTTTTAAATCACCCTCTTATGTCTCAAGTGAACAAACAGACCAACAGAAAGTCAGATATTTTGGTTTGAATGTGGAACACATTGCAAATGAACTTTGAAGCTCCAAAAAGCACATAAAGGCAGCATAAAAGCAAGGAAGTGTGTTATAACTTCTGCATACATTAACTGATCTCGATGAAACTTCAGCAGTGTGTCACATGGATGTGACTATTGTGAGACAAAGTTATAGCGCCACCAACTGGCAGAAGGGAGTGTGTCACTTTCAAAATGCTTTTAAATCACCCTCTTATGTCTCAAGTGAACAAACAGACCAACAGAAAGTCAGATATTTTGGTTTGAATATGGAACACATTGCAAATGAACTTTGAAGCTCCAAAAAGCACATAAAGGCAGCATAAAAGCAAGGAAGTGTGTTATAACTTCTGCATACATTAACTGATCTCGATGAAACTTCAGCAGTGCGTAAATTATAATTACATTAATAAACCTGAACAGAGACCTCCGGATAAATACTGGCCTTCTGGATTAACACGCTTAAGTGCTGCAAAAGATATTGACCTATGACATCAAAAAATTATTCTACATTTGAATTACCTCATAGATGTGACTATTGTGGTTCACGGTCCTAGGCACTGTCCCTGTCTCAAATGGCACACTTCATATGAATTTTCAGTCTTGTGTACTTATTTCGTGTGTCCATTAACTCCATGAGACCGTAGGGTGTCTCATTTTTCATTTTAGGTATCGGAAGGGTGCTCACGCATACTTTGTGGTTGATATGTGCCCTCCATGCGAACTTTTGCAGAGCCCACGCTGATGCGAGCTCTACAGCACACGTCTTCTCGACGGTCAAAGCGAGGTTACGTTATTGCCCATCGTGCACAGCGACCCTAAAGGCACGGGGGTGGCGGTGCCACCGGCTTAGGCCCGCCATCGCTGCTCGCAGCTATATTTAAACTTATTATTATTATTAGGGCCCAAGCCTTGAAAAGGCAAGGCCCTATTGGTTTCGTTAGGATGACTATGATTATTATTTTTTTTACGACTATTGGGGCACTTTTGGGGCTCTTAACGTGCTCGAAAACTCTTGAAACTTTGCACACGGGTCAGAACCCGCGGCCATTAGGGCCGGGCTGAAGCTGGTACCGGGGCGTGGCAGGGGGGCTCGACGGCGCCCCCTGGAACGGGGTCCGAAAACTTGGTCCATAAATCAAACACGCTTGCATGTAATAATATGAAACTCAGTACACATATAGATCTCATCGTTTCATATATCCTTCATACTTTTACTTTTTACCTCAGCCCAACAGGAAATCGTCTATTTAGGGTTGTTTGGAAAAGGCATGCAATGGAATTTGAAATACTCCTCCTAGAGAATTCCACCAATCGCCACGAAACTCGGTCAGCATGAAGTCAAGACATTGAGGATGAAAAATTGCCGGCGGATTTTTGATATCTCGAACGGTTTGGCCGTGGCGAGGAAACGAAATGATGGCGTGAAAAGAGAAACAGGAAGTGTGTTATAACTTCTGCATACATTAATTGATCTCGATGAAACTTCAGCAGTTTGTTCGCTGTAAGAGCCCGATCGCATGGATGTGACTATTGTGAGTCAAAGTTATAGCGCCACCAACTGGCAGAAGGAAGTGTGTCACTTTCAAAATGCTTTGAAATCACCCTCTTATTTTTACCCGATTTACTTAAAACTTTTGGTGTGTAATGTAAACACACGGCAGATGTAGACATGTGAAAGGATTATTGATATCTTGGATACTGTTGCAGCGGCAATGCTTCAAACTCGAATATTCTTTTTGATGCTTTTTAGACTCTTAGCATACTTGAAATTGCATGAAACTCGACAGACACATCACATTTATTAGCCAGTAGACATGTGCAAAGTTTCAGAAACGGGCGTGGTGCAGGGGCTCAGTAGCGCCACCTTTTGACAAAAGTGAGGGGTTGGTTTTATACTTTAACCCACAGTCACAAAACTCAGTAATTATATTGTTCTCATCGAGCCAGACAACTTTCTAATTTACAGTCATTAGCTCAGACCAACAGAAAGTCAGATATTTTGGTTTGAATGTGGATTTTTTGGACAATTTTCTCTGCCTCTCCCACTGACCCTACGTCTCTCTGTGTCTGGGGGGAGGGGGCTGATTTTGCTGATGAGTGAAATGCTTTTATTTTTGTTTTTCAAGGTTTTGGGGCCCTTAACGTGCTCAAAAACTCTTGAAACTTTGCACACAGGTCGGAACCCGCGGCCATCAGGGCCGGGCCGAAGATGGTACCCGGGCGTGGCAGGGGGGCTCGACAGCGCCCCCTGGAATGGGATTCAAACACTTGTCCGTATATCAAACATGCTTGCATGTAATAATATGAAACTGGGTACACTTGTAGATCACATCGGTCCGAACAACTTTCGTGCTCTAAGTTTTACGCCAGCCCAACAGGAAGTCGGCTATTATGGGTTGTTTGGAAACACATGCTCTGGAATTATATATATTTCTCCTAGAGAATGAATCCAATCGCCACCAAACTCGGTCGGCATGAAGTCAAGTCATTGAGGATGCTACATTCCGGACGGATTTTTGATATCTCGAACGGTTTGGCCGTGGCGAGGAAATTGATTTAGGACTAAAAAAAGGACACATGAAGTGTGTTATAACTTAGTTAGTTCTATCTACAGTTACAAAACTCGGCGTGTATATTGTTCTTGTCGAGCTGAACAACTTTCTAATTTACAGTCATTAGCTCCGACCAACAGAAAGTCAGATATTGTGGTTTGAATGTGGATGTGGGGAGGGGAGGGGGAGGGAGAGGGGTTTTCTGTTGGGTGAGATTTGCATTAAGATATTGTTTTTCAAGGTTTCCGGGACTTTTGGGGCCCTTAACGTGCTCAAAAACTCTTGAAACTTTGCACACGGGTCAGAACCCGCGGCCATCGGGGTCGGGCTGAAGCTGGTACCCGGGTGTGGCAGGGGGGCTCGACAGCGCCCCCTTGAACGGGGTCTGAAAACTTGGTCCATATATCAAACATGCTTGCATGTAATAATATGAAACTTGGAACACTTCTAGATCTCATCTAGATCTCAACACATGCTCTGGAATTATATATATTCCTCCTAGAGAATTAATCCAATCGCCACCAAACTCGGTCAGCATGAAGTCAAGACATTGAGGATGCTACATTGCGGATGGATTTTTGATATCTCCAACGTTTTGGCCGTGGCGAGGAAATTAATTTATGAATAAAAAAGGACAGCATAATAATGGGAGCATAAAAGCAATCCATACGACTCCATTGGTATAATTCATAATTCCCACAGTGTACTTGCTTGTTATATTAGCTACTACAAAATATATAAATACATTTACTATCTTAACTTTAATGATCTACTTAACATAATGATAAATAATTGTAAAATATGATATCATATGCTATGTATTGTGAATACACCCATGTTAAACATAAAAATGTACTTCCATTGCATATCATAGGAACACATAAGCGTAAATTATAATTACATTAATAAACCTGTACAAAGACCTCCAGATAAATACTGGCCTTCTGGATTAACACATTTAAGTGCTGCAAAAGATATTGGCCTATGACATCCTATGACATTAAAAATTATTCTACATTTGAATTACCTCATAGATGTGACTATTGTGGTTCACGGTCATAGGCCCTGTCCCAAATGGCACACTTCATATGAATTTTCAGTCTTGTGTACTTATTTCATGTGTCCATTAACTCCATGAGACCGTAGGGTGTCTCGTTTTTCATTTTAGGTATCAGAAGGGTGCTCACTCATACTTTGTGGTTGATATGTGCCCTCGATGCGCACTTTTGCAGAGCCCACACTGATGCAAGGTCTACAGCACACATCTTCTCGACAGTCAAAGCGAGGTTACGTTATTGCCCATCGTGCACAGCAACCCTAAAGGCACGGGGGTGGCGGTGCCACCGGCTTGGGCCCGCCATCGCTGCTTGCAGCTATATTTATTATTATTATTATTCTGAGACTAAAATTACCAAGACTAACTCCTCCTAGAGCTTTTAAGCTACATGCACCAAACTCGGCACAGACCTTCAGACTAATCCCGAATAGTGTGCTATATCTTTTCTAACTGATCGGACTTACGGTTTTCCCACAGCGGATTATCAAAAACTGGAAAAATCCCATTGACTTAACATTGCGGAATGTTCAGAATTTTAAATCCAAACTGACAATTTCACACACACAGACAAAAAGGGCCTGTCAGCCCTGCATCTCTCCTCTCTCTCTCCATCAGAGGATTTATTTTATCAAGCAGCCAAAAAGTAATGACCTAAAATCTTCATAGCCACACGCTAAAACATGCTAAAAGCGTGCATAGCATCATGCTAAAATCGCCTAGCGAAGTGCTAAAACATGCTAAAAGCGTGCTTAGCATCATGCTATCACATGCTAGCATCGCCTAGTGAAGTGCTAAAACATGCTTAAAACGTGCTAGCATCGCCTAGCAAAGTGCTAAAAAAATGATAAAAACAGGCTAGCATCATGATAACACATGCTAGCATCGCCTAGCGAAGTGTTAAAACATGTTAAAAACGTGCTAGCATCATGCTAACACATGCTAGCATCGCCTAGCGAAGTGCTAAAAAATGCTAAAAATGTGCTAGCATCATGCTAACACCTGCTAGCATCGCCTACGAAGTGCTAAAACATGCTAAAACGTGCTAGCATCATGCTAACGCATGCTAGCATTGCCTAGCGAAGTGCTAAAACATGCTAAAAACGTGCTAGCATCACCTAGCGAAGTGCTAAAAAATGCTAAAAACGTGCTAGCATCATGCTAACACATGCTAGCATCGCCTAGCGAAGTGCTAATAAATGCTAAAAACGTGCTACCATCATGCTAACACATGTTAGCATCGCCTAGTGAAGTGATAAAACATGTTAAAAATGTGCTAGCATCATGCTAACACATGCTAGCATCAACTAGCGAAGTTCTAAAAAATGCTAAAAACATGCTAGCATCACCTAGCGAAGTGTTAAAACATGCTAAAAACGTGCTAGCATCATGCTAACACATGCTAGCATCGCCTAGCGAAGTGCTAAAACATGCTAAAAACGTGCTAGCATCATGCTAACACATGCTAGCATCACCTAGCGAAGTGCTAAAACATGCTAAAAACGTGCTAGCATCATGCTAACACATGCTAGCATTGCCTAGCGAAGTGTTAAAACATGCTAAAAACTTGCTAGCATCATGCTAAACATTCTAGCATCTATCTGTCTGTCTATCTATCTATCTGAGGATCAATATCTATCTATCTATCTGAGGGTCAATCACTATCTCTCTCTCTCTCTATCTATCTATCTGAGGGTAAATATCTATCTATCTATCTGAGTGTCTATCTCTCTATGTATCTATCTATCTATCTATCTATCTAGCAACTAAGTTAAACTTTAAACTACTTTAAACTA
>NW_026267004.1:0-14515 GCF_025860055.1 Xyrauchen texanus
ACAGTGAGGAAAATAAGTATTTGAACACCCTGCTATTTTGCAAGTTCTCCCACTTAGAAATCATGGAGGGGTCTGAAATTCTCATCGTAGGTGCATGTCCACTGTGAGAGACATAATCTAAAAAAAAAATCCAGAAATCACAATGTATGATTTTTTTACTATTTATTTGTATGATACAGCTGCAAATAAGTATTTGAACACCTGAGAAAATCGATGTTAATATTTGGTACAGTAGCCTTTGTTTGCAATTACAGAGGTCAAGCGTTTCCTGTAGTTTTTCACCAGGTTTGCACACACTGCAGGAGGGATTTTGGCCCACTCCTCCACACAGATCTTCTCTAGATCAGTCAGGTTTCTGGGCTGTCAGCTGATAAACACGGAGTTTGAGCTCCCTCCAAAGATTCTCTATTGGGTTTAGGTCTGGAGACTGGCTAGGCCACGCCAGAACCTTGATATGCTTCTTACAGAGCCACTCCTTGGTTATCCTGGCTGTGTGCTTCGGGTCATTGTCATGTTGGAAGACCCAGCCTCGACCCATCTTCAATGCTCTAACTGAGGGAAGGAGGTTGTTCCCCAAAATCTCGCAATACATGGCCCCGGTCATCCTCTCCTTAATACAGTGCAGTCGCCCTGTCCCATGTGCAGAAAAACACCCCCAAAGCATGATGCTACCACCCCCATGCTTCACAGTAGGGATGGTGTTCTTGGGATGTACTCATCATTCTTCTTCCTCCAAACACGATTAGTGGAATTATGACCAAAAGTTCTATTTTGGTCTCATCTGACCACATGACTTTCTCCCATGACTCCTCTGGATCATCCAAATGGTCATTGGCAAACTTAAGACAGGCCTTGACATGTGCTGGTTTAAGCAGGGGAACCTTCCGTGCCATGCATGATTTCAAACCATGACGTCTTAGTGTATTACCAACATTAACCTTGGAAGCGGTGGTCCCAGCTCTTTTCAGGTCATTGACCAGCTCCTCCCGTGTAGTTCTGGGCTGATTTCTCACCTTTCTTAGGATCATTGAGACCCCACGAGGTGAGATCTTGCATGGAGCCCCAGTCCGAGGGAGATTGACAGTCATGTTTAGCTTCTTCCATTTTCTAATGATTGCTCCAACAGTGGACCTTTTTTCACCAAGCTGCTTGGCAATTTCCCCATAGCCCTTTCCAGCCTTGTGGGGGTGTACAATTTTGTCTCTAGTGTCTTTGGACAGCTCTTTGGTCTTGGCCATGTTAGTAGTTGGATTCTTACTGATTGTATGGGGTGGACAGGTGTCTTTATGCAGCTAACGACCTCAAACAGGTGCATCTAATTTAGGATAATAAATGGAGTGGAGGTGGACATTTTAAAGGCAGACTAACAGGTCTTTGAGGGTCAGAATTCTAGCTAATAGACAGGTGTTCAAATACTTATTTGCAGCTGTATCATACAAATAAATAGTTAAAAAATCATATATTGTGATTTCTGGACTTTTTTTTAGATTATGTCTCTCACAGTGGACATGCACCTACGATGACAATTTCAGACCCCTCCATGATTTCCAAGTGGGAGAACTTGCAAAATAGCAGGGTGTTCAAATACTTATTTTCCTCACTGTATATATATATATATATATATATATATATATATATATATATATATATATATATATATATATATATATTAATAATTCTAAAATCTTTTTTTATTTTAAATTTTTTATTTGGGGGTCTTGCTCTGCGAATGTTGACATACTGTATGTGATTCAAACGAATGTTAGAGCACCCTCAACTGAATGCGTAAGACTAATAATACTGTACATTGGCGAAGTAGAATTTCTTGAATCCCAATGAATACATACACAAAATCCCTGCATCAAATCTAATAAACATGTATTATTTTGCAAATACATTTCCTAATTGCAACACAGCATTCTGCTCTCAATGTACACATAAGAATTTAATTGGTTGCAACCGCCATTTACTCTAACAGAATTCAGAGCGGAATTATCTCACTCAATCCACCACCTGTTGCATCCAATTTCTGCTCCAGGAAAAAGTGGCCCATGACTGCTGGTCTAGGATCAGTTACCCAAAGCCAAACATTTACTTTAAGTGAAATGAGAAAACTGACTCAAGATCAGTGGTTTGGATAAAATCTCTCTTCCGACATCACTTGCTGCATTCATGCACAGAGAAAACTTTGTTATTAATGATTGTACATCATTTATTTATTTTAAATTACATAAAAAATATGAATCAAATGCAGTATATTCAGTGTATTAAACACAATTTAATCTAATAATAATAAAAATAATAATATTGCATTACATTTTTACTTTATACAGAGCACCCCCACTATTTTCAGAAGCACCCTCAGCAATTTTGATTTAGGACTGGGCCTGCAGACATCCCTAGATACAACAAATGAGGGCTTATCCTAAAGACAATTGTCAATGTGCCATTTGATGTCTGTGGATTTGTCTGTTGTGTTTAAGTGCAAGTGTTAAAGGAGTTCAGTATTCCTTTGATCAATTTAAATGATGCAGCAGACCTTTAGAAAAGCACACATCCATTGAAACAGGTAAGCTAAGCAGGCTAAATCATCTATGTTTGAGCACATGAAGATGCAAGTTGTTAGCCAATTGCTGGATTTACAATAACGGACTGTGATCTTTGCCAAGTAATATGGTCTCTGAGAACTGAGGCTTTTGCCTTGACGGAGATAGACTGAAAAAGCCTGGTGCTTTTTCCTCTCTGGCACTCTCTATCTCTGGTTTTCAGGCAACTTGCATTTCACACACGAAGGCTGGCTGTCAGCCTTGAACGTTTCTGATAGCTTAGATCTTCCTTGCTGATCCCCAAATGAAACTCAGACCTCAGAGAGAAAATAAATAATTACAGCCCACACACATGAAAGCCAGATTGTGATTGGCGGTGATAATAAATACTATGGCTTTAGCATACCATCTTAAAAAATAGTCCCCTCAGCTATGTGTGCATTAAATAGTATTTCACTGCATTAGCCCAGAAGCCAGCCAGCTTTTTGAAATCCATTCTTCTTTAAAAATTTGTTCTAGTTTTTACATTATTTCATTGGGCGTAAAAAGCGTAGCTGCTGGCTATCTCTCTCTTCCCTACACAAATTCAGTAATTTGTTTAGGTGCACTTGGTCATTCTTTCCAATGGAAAAAAAAAGTTTAATTCCTAAACCCCTTGAAATAACAGTACTTTCGAAAAATATGTTTAAATGTCTCTCACATATGGGTGAATATTCAGTCATAGAAGTGCCCTAGAAAAAAGCTTATTTATCCAACTTGGTGTTGGTCCACCCTCATGGTGGCCACCAACATGAGGGTGGACCACCACCATTTACCTGCGGTGTCCCTCAAGGTTCTGTCTTAGGCCCCATCTTATTTTCTTTGT
Source organism: Xyrauchen texanus (assembly GCF_025860055.1). NCBI lineage: Eukaryota > Metazoa > Chordata > Actinopteri > Cypriniformes > Catostomidae > Xyrauchen > Xyrauchen texanus. Next base: position 3,412 of record NW_026267004.1, read on the forward strand.
ATATGCTGCCCCTGGCCTCCATCTTTGAGAGGTACGTTGTCTCTTTTCACTGTTTTGCAGACGATATTCAAATTTATTTGCCCCTGAATGTAAAAAAAGGGCCCACTGCAGCCCCTGTTTGATTGTATGAAGGACATTAAAACGTGGATGAATCTAAATTTCCTCAACTTAAATGGAGACAAGATTGAGATCATAGTGTTTGGACACCCTGAACTGCTTGATGTAGATTCTCTCTGCCCTTTAACTTCAAACAGCCGCTCAACTGTGAGGAGTCTTGGTGTTGTGTTGGATGGTGCATTTAAGCTTGATAAACAGATATCCGCCACTGTTAGATCGTGTTTTCTCCAGTTGAGAACTATAGCCAAGGTAAAGGCTTATCTCCCTCCTAAAGATTTGGAGAGGGTGATAAATGCCCTTATAACTTCCCACCTTGACTATTGTAACTCCTTATATGTGGGCTTAGACAAGTCATCGATTCAGCGTCTGCAGTTAGTCCAGAATGCTGCTCCCTGCTTCCTGACAGGAAAGAGAATGAGGGACCACATCACACCTGTGTTGCGCTACCTCCACTGACTCCCTGTTCATTACAGGATTGATTTAAAAATGTTACTTTTAACTTCTTCATGTTCATACTCCAGCTACAGCGCTGAGATCCGCCAATCTCCTCCTCCTGGATGTACCTAGAAGCAGACTAAAAACCAGAGGTGATCGAGCCTTTAGTGTAGCTGCCCCTAACCTGTGGAACAACCTGCCAGTCCATATCAGAACCTGCCCAACTCTCGAATGTTTTAAATCATTGTTAAAAACACATCTATTTTCTTTGGCATTTCCTTCGAGTTAAGTCTGTTATTTTCCTGGTAATTTCAATTTTAATATCACTATATATCAGTATACTGTATATTATAAATGTTTTATTGTTGTACTTTTTATTGTGTGAGTAGTGTCATGTTGTTATATTTAACCTGTGAAGCACCTTGGTCAACTTTGGTTGTTTTAAGTGTGCTATATATAAATAAAATTGATTGATTGATTGATTGATTGATTGATTGATCTTGAGATCACATGACATGAAAATATGATGTGGGATACTACTATTTGATATCGCAGATCATCGCAGTTCATTGATTGTAACCAGAGACATCTCCTAACAACCAATTGCAGAGGATAAGCAATGCAAAACAATGCTAGCAATTGTTCTACAGGTGTATGATCATCAAAAGAGAGTATAATTTACTGTGTTTAACACATCTGACTCTGCAAACTTTTGCTAAACAAGTTTTATTATCATGTAATGTAGGAACTTTGACTGATTAATGCCTTTTATTTGCTTAAAAGAAAATATTTATCATTAACTTTGCATTTGTTTGTGTGAAATGCACCTAATTCTGCGAGTTGGAAATTTCCACTCAAGCAGAAAGCAGAATTTCCATTTTCCTACTTTCGAAAAGTGCATTGGAATGTCAGTAAACTGAAATTTAACTGGCATTCCAATGCACTTTTCGAAAGTAGGAAATTGGAAATTCTTCTTTTCTAAGTTGAATTGAACGCAGTATTTTTCACCCACAAATACTCTTGTGAAAAGGGGTTTTCTACAATGGCATCTGTAACTTAAAACGTTTTCTGCATCCACGTCAACATATGTAATGTCCAAGACCACTGTTGTACCACTGAAAACAGAGAGCTCCTTTAAAAAATCTTTTATCTGTCTCTGTTCTGCAGGTGCTTATGTTCCTGAAGGGCTGTTGACATCTTGCACCTGGGATTACATGACCTTCACACCCTCCGTGCGAGCTTACACCATGCTTCTTTTCACCTTTGTCTTCTTCATTCCACTTATTGTCATCATCTTCTGCTATGTTTTTATCTTCCGTTCCATTCGTAGCACTAATGAGTAAGTCCTTTGATACAGATCTAACACTACAATATGAAATTATGCATAACCTCAGCACTGTTCTAAAGCTGTTAAAATGGTTATTGAATTGTTAAGCAATTTCACACAAGCAAAAGTGCTGTAGTACTGAATTCATCCACAGGGGATCACAGCTGTGCTGATGTTCAATACAGCAGTGCGATTGCAAGTGGGAAGTTAATAGCTAATAACTTAATAATACAGATCCGGTAATGTAATACAGACCCGGCTTTGATAACCGGCACTCTTAGATGCTGTAATATAATATTTGCATGTTGTATTATCTACTGCATATTGAGGTAGTAGTACTTTTAGAAAAAGCTGCTGAATAATTTGTTGAATGTAACTCTGAAGTACTCCAGCACTGTTACTGTATATTTTAATTAACCTTGAAGTATGACCTAGCTAAATTAGATAGATGGAACGACAGATTTTGATATCATTAACCTTTGATATTGAATTAGTGTTGTCTAATTGTTGTTTTCTATTTGTCTTTGAAAGAGCGGTGGGCAAAATGAATGGAGATAACAAGAGAGACTCAATTAAAAGATTCCAAAGGATGAAAAATGAATGGAAGATGGCAAAAATAGCTCTTATTGTTATTCTCATGTATGTTATCTCTTGGTCTCCATATTCAACTGTGGCACTGACAGCCTTTGCTGGGTAAATAAATCTCCCTCACACACATACTCATGCACATGTATATTCTATACTTTTTAGACCATGGTTTCAAAAACATTTTTGGTCAGTTCAATCCCTGTGACCTAAATTACTTATTTGGAGTGCCTCAGGACATTTGTGTAATGTTTTAACATGTCAATAACTGTAATCATAGATTACATTTGTATGTAAGATCAAAGATTTATTCTAGTATTGTTATTGTTATTGTCCCTTAGGAGTTTGCAAACCCCTCAGTTGGGACACCCTGAACTGTTAGATTTTGATTTGTATGATTGTGATAAGGTGATAATTAATGTATTTACTAATTTTCCATGTATTTCTGAGGTATGCTGATATACTCACACCGTATATGAATTCAGTACCTGCATTGATAGCCAAAGCTTCAGCCATTCACAATCCCATCATCTACGCCATCACACACCCAAAATACAGGTACTGGAAGGAGTCACACGTGATTTTCTCTTTATCATTGTTGTCAGTCCAATCTATACAGTATACTGTATGATCCACATTGACTGTGGTACTGGTATCATTGACCCAAAGTGGTAATTAAAGACTGAGATTCTAATGAAGAAACTCACAGTCGATGAATACAGAATATGTGCGATTAGTTTACCTGGTCTGTCCTCATTGTGTCTAAACACTGGAGGCAAATTGTGTTGTTTTAATTTTACACTAGCTCACTGAGCTATTCAATCACAATAACCGATCAGTCACTTTAGAAACAGATATTGCTCCTGGGTTTATAGTATACATTTCCATTTTGACTGGTTTACTTAACCTGAAAATACGTTTGTGCATATGGAGTAAGTAATCCTGCACATAGTATCCTGCGACATTCTGATATTATTTTCTCTCACATTAAACAACAACAACAAAAAAACACCATCACAGGACTGATCCATGAGGTAATTGATTGCAATGAAATTAGGTTGATTTTGTGTAGTTGAACTAACTTTTAATCATTTTTAAAATGTGCAGACTTATGTACCTACTGAGAGTCCCTAAAATTGTCACATTTTAGTTATCCAATCATATCACTATAGCTCCCCTAAGGGCATTTATATTCACATATTTAATCAAAAAAAGCCTTTCTAATATTTTTTTACCATATTTAATAATAAAATTAACTTAAACTTAATAAAACTTTGGGGCCAAACAAAAACATATTTCTTCAGCGGGCCCGGTTGTACCCAATACACCACTCATGCTCAATCACATACTTTTTTTTTTTTTTTAAAACACAATTCTGAAGAATAGATGGTTTTCTTAGTGCTAAATTGAAAATATGTTGTATATATATTTTACTAGGCTGCACACTATACTATGCAGACTGTGTGGTGCATATACAATATTTTAGATACCAATCAATATATATCAGTAATTTCTCATTAGTATTTTTCATTATGTCTCATTGATGGTTGCTAAATATGATTATTATTTGACAGGACTGTAGGGCTTTGGGAACTGTATGCTGTTAATACACTCACCTAAAGGATTATTAGGAACACCATACTAATACTGTGTTTGACCCCCTTTCGCCTTCAGAACTGCCTTAATTCTACGTGGCACTGATTCAACAAGGCGCTGAAAGCATTCTTTAGAAATGTTGGCCCATATTGATAGGATAGCATCTTGCAGTTGATGGAGATTTGTGGGATGCACATCCAGGGCACGAAGCTCCCGTTCCACCACATCCCAAAGATGCTCTATTGGGTTGAGATCTGGTGACTGTGAGGGCCATTTTAGTACAGTGAACTCATTGTCATGTTCAAGAAACCAATTTGAAATGATTCGAGCTTTGTGACATGGTGCATTATCCTGCTGGAAGTAGCCATCAGAGGATGGGTACATGGTGGCCATAAAGGGATGGACATGGTCAGAAACAATGCTCAGGTAGGCCGTGGCATTTAAACGATGCCCAATTGGCACTAAGGGGCCTAAAGTGTGCCAAGAAAACATCCCCACACCATTACACCACCACCACCACCAGCCTGCACAGTGGTAACAAGGCATGATGGATCCATGTTCTCATTCTGTTTACGCCAAATTCTGACTCTACCATCTGAATGTCTCCACAGAAATCGAGACTCATCAGACCAGGCAACATTTTTCCAGTCTTCAACTGTCCAATTTTGGTGAGCTCTTGCAAATTGTAGCCTCTTTTTCCTATTTGTAGTGGAGATGAGTGGTACCCGGTGGGGTCTTCTGCTGTTGTAGCCCATCCGCCTCAAGGTTGTGCGTGTTGTGGCTTCACAAATGCTGTGCTGCATACCTCGGTTGTAATGAGTGGTTATTTCAGGCAAAGTTGCTCTTCTATCAGCTTGAATCAGTCGGCCCATTCTCCTCTGACCTCTAGCATCAACAAGGCATTTTCGCCCACAGGACTGCCACATACTGGATGTTTTTCCCTTTTCACACCATTCTTTGTAAACCCTAGAAATGGTTATGCGTGAAAATCCCAGTAACTGAGCAGATTGTGAAATACTCAGACCGGCCCATCTGGCACCAACAACCATGCCACGCTCAAAATTGCTTAAATCACCTTTTTTTCCCATTCTGACATTCAGTTTGGAGTTCAGGAGATTGTCTTGACCAGGACCACACCCCTAAATGCATTGAAGCAACTGCCATGTGATTGGTTGATTAGATAATTGCATTAATGAGAAATTGAACAGGTGTTCCTAATAATCCTTTAGGTGAGTGTATATCTGTATCCAATGATTTAATCCTTTCATGCTCTTTGTGAATGTGGATCTAGTGTGGTTAAGATGTCATAGGCCTGTATCTGATCTGTCTCTTTGTCAGGCTGGCCATAGCAAAATATATTCCATGTCTTCGCGTGCTGTTGTGCATTCCCAAGCGTGATCTCCACTCATTCCACAGTAGCTTAATATCCACACGCCGTTCCACTGTCACAAGCCAGTCCTCTGATCTGTCCGGACCTTTTGGCAGAACCAGCACCGGCAAGTCCCGGCTCTCCTCTGCCTCCGACAGTGAATCTGTGAGTGTATTAGACTGATGGATCTGAAGATTTGATGATTAGTCAACTAATGTGCAAATGTGTTTGTAATAGGCTATACATGTACACTGTTAGACCAAAAACATACTTTATGCAAGTACACATACGAAGATACAAGCACTTCACTGACATATTGCAAATGCGCAGCCCGGTTGAACATGCTTAACGTACTTTCTTGCATTACTGTGGTAGTAACAGACCTCAGTACTCAAGGGGGTGGTAGAATTACCAGAACTTTCAAAATGATTTGCCGTTAAACTGAATGTGTTTTTATTCAGGTAAGTAGCCAAATAATATATTGACTTTACCTTAATAGCCCTGCAATATTCTCTTCAGATTGTTACCCCAACATGACAGTAGTTGACTTGAAATAGAATACTCCATTGAAGCGGACAGTTCATATTAGGGCTGTCACGATTATTAAATTAATTGTGTTAATTGGCAAACAAATAATTGCAAGTATGACGATTAATTGTCTGTTTTAGAGCAGTGATGATTAATTGTCTCGTTAAAGGCTTTCACGGTTAATTGTCATATAAATTGTCATTTTTTTAAGGTGTGCTTTTTCTGCATGTGTGCCTCATACACCTTAAAAAGTCATTTTTACATATTTAACTTCAAATATACAAATCAAATAATAAAATTGGTATAAACTATGATTTCCTTTCAAAGCTTTAAAAAATGGCATGAATATAATGGTTAAGTATCAAAATATTTCTAAATACTTAAAATATGTTTTTTTTTTGTGGACATTTTTAGTTTAGGTCAGTTTGAAATACACTTGTTTTTTGAACTCATATATTTTATTATTTTTTTAAATAAAAAAGAAAACTTTTTATATGTATTTTATTATATTTATATAAAAGTTGTATTATATCATCCAATAGTACAAGACATCTTTCCTAATTTCTTCACTTTCACACGTTATTTTAATTCTCTGATTAAATCCACGGGTCACGAGACCTTATTTGTCTATTAAGTTTCATCATTTAATCACTCCACAGAAATAGAGTAAGCGTGCATCTCCTCCTCTTTTCCACTGCGTGTCATTAACACAGCTTGTATGAACTAGGAACATTAGCCATTACATGATCATTTAAAGCGAAACCGGAGCGCTTTCCGTTCACGGTCACAGTTTATACTTGTTTGTTTATATTTTTGTTGGAGTTTGGCAGGAGCCTCTGCTGACAGCGCGCACATCAGAGCACTTCACGCCCTTCTAGAACTGGGGCCATGCGGCTCAGTGACACCTGGACTCCGAGTTCAACTGAATGACACAAATGCGCCATTTATGGCATTTATACTGCATATTCACTTAAAATTCCCTTATTTAGGAATTAAAATGTGACTGGAATTTGAATGCCCAAAAATAACCATGGTTAGATCAAATAACTGCAATCAGACGGTTATTTAATAATCGCGACAGGTCAAGTTCACTCCAATGTCCACCTAACCCTTGAAGCAACACCGAGAATGCAACACATACTTCCATTGTGTTATGAATTACGACGCACAAGATCAAACTTGAATATTTCTGAGTTTGAGTACTTGCATAGAGTATATTTCTGTTAATTTGTATAAATTATATTTCATATTATATAGTTATAAATTTTTGTTTGTGGATTTTGTCTTTGTGGCACTCTTATCCTGCTGAATGTGGGTTAATCTTCAATTAAGCACTTTTAACTACTTGAAATCTTGAAAAATTAATAATTTCCAACCTATGTTCCATCAATGCTAAAACATTTATCCCAATTCCTGCAATAAAGATCTGACGTATTTGATGTAGATTCAGTGGTAACATTTTAGAATACTGTATCTTACTTAATGCATAACTAATAAGGAATTACTGCAGAACTAATAGGTAATTCTTCATTAACACTTAAGTCACTACTATTAACTTCTAAGGAAGATGTGTTAACTAATCAGTATGTAATAGCATTTTATAGTTGTGTTAAGTAACAATTAGCTAATCAATAACTATTGAATTCAGTCATGCCTCCTGATGAACTACTTTTAATTATCTACTAATTCAGCAACAGGAGAAATAACTATTGAGTAACTACTAATGAACAGTCGATTAATTACAATTACAATAATATCATAACAGTTAGCAATTACAATATTCAGGTTGTGGCCATTTCTTCTTCCTTATTTCTAATGTTATTATTACTATGGAAATGCAATACGCATTTCGTGGAATTACTACACTAAATGAGTCATTACAGCGAATTTAGTAGTTTTGGCATGTATGGTTGTGGCAGCGGGGGCGTGGTCAAGCGCCGTCCGGGAGAGGAAAGCGGTAAGGGCGCTTACACCTGAGCTAAATTATAAACACCTGTCTCTAATTCCAGTGAGCACGAGGAGAGCGGCATAAAAGCAGAGACAGAGCCTCCAGTCGGGAGGAGACGACAAGCCAACTCAGTGCGCTTGTGTTACATTGTGCATTGTAAATAAAGAGAATTTAAAGCTTACCTTGTGCTGAACACCTGTTTCCTGTCCTCCTTCCTGTGGAAGTGTTACACTGGTGCCGAAACCCGGGATTTGTTCATCCAAGTAAGGAGATGGGTCGCCTCGTAGAGTCCTCCCAGCTGACGGAGGACCAACAATCCCTGCTTGAGCTCCAGCAGGACCAGGATCGCCGGTTTTTTGAGATCATGCGGGCTCAGGCAGAGGACCGGCATGCCATCCGGAGCCTCCTCAGCCAGGAGGCCGCGCCGGCCACAGCCGCAACCCCGGACACCCGCTCCACGCTGCCCCCCCTCACATTACAGAAGATGGGGGTAGCAGACGATCCTGAGGCCTTTCTGGATTTGTTTGAGCGAACGGCAGAAATCTGGGGCTGGCCGCATGAACAATGGGCAGCCCGCCTAGTTCCTCTCCTGTCCGGGGAAGCTCAACTCGCGGCTCAACAACTGCCGGCAACTAACCTCCTGGCCTATACAGACCTAAGAAGAGCCATTTTGCAAAGGGTCGGTCGGAGCCCGGAGGAGAATCGTCAGCTCTTCCGGGGCATGAAGTTGGGAAAGTCCGATCGCCCGTTCGCATTTGCCCAATGACTCCGGGACGCCTGTCGGAGGTGGCTGCTCGCGGGGGACTGCGACGTCGAGGGTGTTATCGATCAGGTGGTACTGGAGCAATTTAGTCAACGGCTGCCCCGGGAAACGGCGGAGTGGGTCCAGTGCCACCGCGCGGCGTCGCTGGAGGAAGCCGTTCGTCTCGCAGAGGACCATCTGGCGGCGATCCCGAGGGCGGACGAGCCCTCTTCTTCGTCTCTCTCTCTCTCTCCCCTTCCCTTGTGTCTGCCCCTGCCCTCGCCCCCTCCCCTTTGTTCTCTTCTTCTGTTCTCTTCCAAGGGCCCGTTCCTGCCCCGCGCAGGCGTGGAGGGTTCCAGAGACCAGCTTCCCGGCCTTGGGAGAATGTACCCTCCCATTCTCCGTCTTTCAGCCGCTCTCCTCCTCAGGTGGGGGCGCCCGCCAGCACAAGTGCGGCCGGAACGCCTGGGCCGGCCTGTTGGAGGTGCGGAGACCCGGACCACTTCCGGGATCAGTGTCCGCTGATGGAGGTGGGGACGGTGGTGCGGGTCTCCGACGTCCTGCAGGCTGCCCCCTATCGGGCTGGAGCATACCGGATTCGGTAAGGATCAGGGGGTATTTACCAAGCTTTGCTGGATACCGGCTGCAATCAGACCACCATCCACCAACGCTTGGTTCAACCCAGGGCTTTGGGTTTAGCTAAACTGGTGAGGGTGAGGTGTGTGCATGGGGATGTTCACGAGTATCCCATGGTGACTTTGGCGATTAAATTCAGGGGGAAAAACCATAGTGTGGAGGCAGCGGTTAGTTCCCGCCTCACCCATCCGCTAATCTTGGGTACCGATTGGCCGAATTTTAAAGATATTTTAGAGGGTATGTGTGCGGATGGGTCCTGCATAAAGAGGTGTGCGGTGTGCGATGCTTTGGCAGGGGAGGCGGAGCCGGGGCCGTCCTCGGCTGCTCGGAATGACGAGGGAAGGGGCGAGGTGGCCGCCCCTCCTCTCAGGGAATTCCCTGAGGGGGACTTCCCTCTAGAGCAGTCGCGGGACGAAACCCTTAAACATGCTCTTGACCAAGTGAGAGTAATTGATGGTCAACAGCTCCGGCCGGGCATCGCCATTTCATACCCATATTTTGCCATGATTAAAGATCGGTTATATAGAGTGACGCAGGACGCTCAAACAAAGGAGGAAGTAACGCAATTATTGATTCCACGGAGCCGCCGGGAAATGGTTTTCCAGGCGGCTCACTATAATCCTATGGCCGGTCACCTAGGGGAACGGAAAACACTTCTCCGTCTAATAGCCCGTTTCTATTGGCCGGGCATTGGCGGTGACGTCCGCAGATAAGGTACTCGTATTACTCCCAACATCGAGCTCTAAATTACTCGCCAAGTGGCAAGGACCCTTTGAGGTCACACGACGAGTAGGGGATCTCGATTATGAAGTTAAACGTACCGATAGAGGGGGCGCACGTCAAATTTATCACCTCAACCTCCTGAAATTATGGAGGGAGGAGGCGGCCTCTGTGACGTTGGCCACGGTAGTTCCGGAGAGGGCAGAGCTCGGACCGGAGGTAAACAAAAACTACAATCTTAACACTCCGGTTACTTGTGGAGACCAACTCTCACCACGGCAACTCACAGAGGTTTCCGAATTACAAAAGGAATTTGCGGATGTGTTTTCCCCTCTACCGGGCCGTACAAACATCATACAGCACCACATCGAGACCGAGCCGGGCGCGGTGGTGCGTTGCCGCCCCTATCGCTTACCCGAACATAAAAAGAAAATAGTACGGGAGGAATTAGATGCGATGCTTGATATGGGCGTAATAGAGGAATCCCACAGTGATTGGTCCAGCCCGGTTGTTCTTGTTCCCAAGAGTTATGGGTCTGTTCGATTCTGTGTGGATTATAGAAAAGTCAACGCGGTGTCTAAATTTGACGCGTACCCAATGCCCCGTGTTGATGAACTGCTCGGATCACGCCCCACTCCAGTGGCTCCACCGCATGAAAGATACTAACGCCCGGATCACCCGTTGGTACCTGGCTCTCCAGCCCTTTAAATTCAAGGTGGTCCACAGACCGGGGGTGCAGATGGCTGTCGCCGACTTTCTCTCCAGAAATGGGGGGGGAGTGGTAGGCGGGCCGGATGATGCCCCGGCCTGAGTCGGGCGGTGGGGGTATGTGGCAGCGGGGGCGTGGTCAAGCGCCCGTCCGGGAGAGGAAAGCGGTAAGGGCGCTTACACCTGAGCTAAATTATGCCTAACACCTGTCTCTAATTCCAGTGAGCACGAGGAGAGCGGCATAAAAGCAGAGACAGAGCCTCCAGTCGGGAGGAGACGACAAGCCAACTCAGTGCGCTTGTGTTACATTGTGCGTTGTAAATAAAGAGAATTTAAAGCTTACCTTGTGCTGAACACCTGTTTCCTGTCCTCCTTCCTGTGGGAAGTGTTACA
>NW_026267005.1:0-14511 GCF_025860055.1 Xyrauchen texanus
ACTTCGGCACCTAACTCCTCCCGCACCGTTTGGCGTAGACCCACAAATGAGGTGTCAAATCGAACGGCCTATTGAGGACACGTGTGCTATGACTTTTATAAGCGATCGGGGGTACGGTATTTGCCCCAGGGGCAAAAAAGCGGCCGAAAAATCCCATAGACTTAACATTGTGACAAACTTTGAGGCGTCACAGCTCCGAGCGAGGATTTCACAGAAACGTGTGATTTGCCACATTTGAAGAGGCTGGCAGGCTCTGTAAGAGCATACCTCAATATGGGGTAAAAGTTGCACCCCTGGGGGCAGGAGCTGCCCAAAAATGCCCCAATTGACTTATAATGGTGTAGGACGGCCCATGAAATGAAAAGGCATAGGGATTTGTATTGAACATAGCTCTGGATCACAGTGTCATAGAGACCAGGGGGTGGGCTCATTTTACTCAGACGACCAATCAGTCTCTCAGGATCATTGTGAAGCTATCAAGCCACGCCCTAGCAACCATTAAGAGCACCTTAGCAACAAGTCCCATAGACTTCTATTGAAACAGATCAAAGGGATATCTCCGGATAGAAGTGTCATAGAAACACAAGGGTGGTCTCGTTTGACTCGGGACAGCAAACAGCCAATCATGCATCAAATCAACACTTCCTAGCCCCTCCCTAGCAACCATTGTCGAGCACCTTAACAACCAAAATCCATAGAGGGATATCTTCCATTCTGAATGTCACAGAGGCATGGGAGTTGGTTTATATCATTCATACTGACAAGCAGCCTTTGGAGATTCATGATTGGCAGCTGCCAAGCCACTCCCTAGCAACTAAACAGAGTACCCTAGCAACCGTTTAGCAGTAACTATATCTCTGCACCACAAAATCAGAGAGACTTCTGGGTTGATTTATTTCAATCAGGATGGCAAGGAGACTTGATTAGTATCACTATGGTAACTGCCTAGCAACCAGATGGGGTTACCCTAGCAACCGAGTAACAAATCACATATCTCTGCATCAGAAAAACGTAGAGACTTCCGGGTTGACTTATTTCAATCAGGATGGCAAGGACACTTCATTAGTATCACTATGGTAACTGCCTAGCAACCAGATGGGCTTACCCTAGCAACCGAGTAACAAATCACATATCTCTGCATCACGAAAAACATAGAGACTTCCGGGTTGACTTATTTCAATCAGGATGGCAAGGACACTTGATTAGTATCACTATGGTATCTGCCTAGCAACCAGATGGGCTTACCCTAGCAACCGAGTAACAAATCACATATCTCTGCATCACAAAAACATAGAGACTTCGGGTTGACTTATTTCAATCAGGATGGCAAGGAGACTTGATAAGTATCACTATGTTAACTGCCTAGCAACCAGATGGGGTTACCCTAGCAACCGAGAAACAAATCACATATCTCGGCACCAGAAAAGAGTACAGACTTCGGGTTGATTTATTTCAATCAGGATGGCAAGGACACTTGATTACTATCACTATGGTAACTGCCTAGCAACCAGATGGGGTTACCCTAGCAACCGAGAAACAAATCACATATCTCGGCACCAGAAAAGAGTACAGACTTCCGGGTTGATTTATTTCAATCAGGATGGCAAGGAGACTTGATTAGTATCACTATGGTAACTGCCTAGCAACCAGATGGGGTTACCCTAGCAACCGAGTAACAAATCACATATCTCTGCATCAGAAAAGCGTAGAGACTTCCGGGTTGACTTATTTCAATCAGGATGGCAAGGAGACTTGATTAGTATCACTATGGTAACTGCCTAGCAACCAGATGGGGTTACCCTAGCAACCGAGTAACAAATCACATATCTCTGCATCAGAAAAACGTAGAGACTTCCGGGTTGATTTATTTCAATCAGGATGGCAAGGAGACTTGATTAGTATCACTATGGTAACTGCCTAGCAACCAGATGGGGTTACCCTAGCAACCGAGTAACAAATCACATATCTCTGCACCAGAAAACAGTACAGATTTCTGGGTTGAATTATTTCACTCAGGATGGAAAGGAGCCATGTATTGTATTACCTTGCTAACTGCATAGCAACCACATGGGCTTACCCTAGCAACCTAGTAACAAATCACATATTTCTGCACCAGAAAATTATACAGACTTCTGGGTTGATTTATTTATGACCACAATTTCTGTTCTTTTCAAGCAGTGCTATTTGACCGAGTTTTGCCACGGCAAGCACCACTCACATTTTCTTCAGGAAATGTACCTATCTAGTTTTTATTTTATTATATCTCTTAACAAAACTTCGGCACCTAACTCGTCCCGCACCGTTTGGCGTAGACCCACGAATGAGGTGTCAAATCGAACGACCTATTGAGGACACATGTGCTATGACTTTTATAAGCGATCGGAGTACGGTATTTGCCCCAGGGGCAAAAAAGCGGCCGAAAAATCCCATAGACTTAACATTGAGACAAACTTTGACGCGTCACAGCTCCAAGCGAGGATTTCAGTAGAAAGCGTGTGATTTGCCACATTTGAAGAGGCTGGCAGGCTCTGTAAGAGCATACCTCAATATGGGGTAAAAGTTGCACCCCTGGGGGCAGGAGCTGCCCAAAAATGCCCCAATTGACTTATAATGGTGTAGGACGGCCCATGAAATGAAAAGGCATAGGGATTTGTATTGAACATAGCTCTGGATCACAGTGTCATAGAGACGAGGGGTGGGCTCATTTTACTCAGACAACCAATCAGTCTCTCTGGATCATTGTGAAGCTATCAAGCCACGCCCTAGCAACCATTAAGAGCACCTTAGCAACAAGTCCCATAGACTTCTATTGAAAAAGATCAAAGGGATATCTCCGGATAGAAGTGTCATAGAAACACAAGGGTGGTCTCGTTTGACTCGGGACAGCAAACAGCCAATCATGCATCACTTCAACACTTCCTAGCCCCTCCCTAGCAACCATTGTCGAGCACCTTAACAACCAAAATCCATAGAGGGATATCTTCCATTCTGAATGTCACAGAGGCATGGGAGTTGGTTTATATCATTCATACTGACAAGCAGCCTTTGGAGATTCATGATTGGCAGCTGCCAAGCCACTCCCTAGCAACTACACAGAGTACCCTAGCAACCGTTTAGCAGTAACTATATCTCTGCACCAGAAAATCAGAGAGACTTCTGGGTTGATTTATTTCAATCAGGATGGCAAGGAGACTTCATAAGTATCACTATGTTAACTGCCTAGCAACCAGATGGGGTTACCCTAGCAACCGAGTAACAAATCACATATCTCTGCATCAGAAAAGCGTAGAGACTTCGGGTTGACTTATTTCAATCAGGATGGCAAGGACACTTCATTAGTATCACTATGGTAACTGCCTAGCAACCAGATGGGCTTACCCTAGCAACCGAGTAACAAATCACATATCTCTGCATCACAAAAACATAGAGACTTCCGGGTTGACTTATTTCAATCAGGATGGCAAGGACACTTCATTAGTATCACTATGGTAACTGCCTAGCAACCAGATGGGGTTACCCTAGCAACCGAGTAACAAATCACATATCTGCATCAGAAAAACGTAGAGACTTCCGGGTTGACTTATTTCAATCAGGATGGCAAGGACACTTGATTAGTATCACTATGGTAACTGCCTAGCAACCAGATGGGGTTACCCTAGCAACCGAGTAACAAATCACATATCTCTGCATCACAAAAGCGTAGAGACTTCCGGGTTGACTTATTTCAATCAGGATGGCAAGGAGACTTCATTAGTATCACTATGGTAACTGCCTAGCAACCAGATGGGGTTACCCTAGCAACCGAGTAACAAATCACATATCTCTGCATCACAAAAGCGTAGAGACTTCCGGGTTGACTTATTTCAATCAGGATGGCAAGGACACTTCATTAGTATCACTATGGTAACTGCCTAGCAACCAGATGGGGTTACCCTAGCAACCGAGTAACAAATCACATATCTCTGCATCACAAAAACGTAGAGACTTCCGGGTTGACTTATTTCAATCAGGATGGCAAGGAGACTTCATTAGTATCACTATGGTAACTGCCTAGCAACCAGATGGGGTTACCCTAGCAACCGAGTAACAAATCACATATCTCTGCATCAGAAAAACGTAGAGACTTCTGGGTTGATTTATTTCAATCAGGATGGCAAAGACACTTCATTAGTATCACTATGGTAACTGCCTAGCAACCAGATGGGGTTACCCTAGCAACCGAGTAACAAATCACATATCTCTGCATCACAAAAACGTAGAGACTTCCGGGTTGACTTATTTCAATCAGGATGGCAAGGACACTTGATTAGTATCACTATGGTAACTGCCTAGCAACCAGATGGGGTTACCCTAGCAACCGAGTAACAAATCACATATCTCTGCATCACAAAAACGTAGAGACTTCGGGTTGACTTATTTCAATCAGGATGGCAAGGAGACTTGATTAGTATCACTATGGTAACTGCCTAGCAACCAGATGGGGTTACCCTAGCAACCGAGTAACAAATCACATATCTCTGCACCAGAAAATCGTAGAGACTTCTGGGTTGATTTATTTCAATCAGGATGGCAAGGAGACTTCATTAGTATCACTATGGTAACTGCCTAGCAACCAGATGGGGTTACCCTAGCAACCGAGTAACATATCACATATCTCTGCATCAGAACATCGTACAGACTTCGGGTTGACTGATTTTACTCAGGATAGCAAGGAGACTTCATTAGTATCACTATGGTAACTGCCTAGCAACCAGATGGGGTTACCCTAGCAACCGAGTAAAAATCACATATTCTCAGCAGTTATGAAAATGCTATTTGGTCAGAGTTTTGCCACGGCAAGCACCACTCACATTTTCTTCAGGAAATGTACCTATCTAGTTATACTTTTATTTTAGTGGTGCTTGCAAAGCATCACTATTGTAATCTCACATACTTATTATACTTTTTATTTTTATTTTTATTATATCTCTTAACAAAACTTCGGCACCTAACTTCGTCCCGCACCGTTTGGCGTAGACCCACGAATGAGGTATCAAATCGAGCGGCCTATTGAGGACACGTGTGCTATGACTTTTATAAGCGATCGGAGTGCGGTATTTGCCCCAGGGGCAAAAAAGCGGCCGAAAAATCCCATAGACTTAACATTGAGACAAACTTTGTGGCGTCACAGCTCCAAGCGAGGATTTCGTAGAAACGTGTGATTTGCCACATTTGAAGAGGCTGGCAGGCTCTGTAAGAGCATACCTCAATATGGGGTAAAAGTTGCACCCCTGGGGGCAGGAGCTGCCCAAAAATGCCCCAATTGACTTATAATGGTGTAGGACGGCCCATGAAATGAAAAGGCATAGGGATTTGTATTGAACATAGCTCTGGATCACAGTGTCATAGAGACGAGGGGTGGGCTCATTTTACTCAGACAACCAATCAGTCTCTCTGGATCATTGTGAAGCTATCAAGCCACGCCCTAGCAACCATTAAGAGCACCTTAGCAACAAGTCCCATAGACTTCTATTGAAAAAGATCAAAGGGATATCTCCGGATAGAAGTGTCATAGAAACACAAGGGTGGTCTCGTTTGACTCGGGACAGCAAACAGCCAATCATGCATCACTTCAACACTTCCTAGCCCCTCCCTAGCAACCATTGTCGAGCACCTTAACAACCAAAATCCATAGAGGGATATCTTCCATTCTGAATGTCACAGAGGCATGGGAGTTGGTTTATATCATTCATACTGACAAGCAGCCTTTGGAGATTCATGATTGGCAGCTGCCAAGCCACTCCCTAGCAACTACACAGAGTACCCTAGCAACCGTTTAGCAGTAACTATATCTCTGCACCAGAAAATCAGAGAGACTTCTGGGTTGATTTATTTCAATCAGGATGGCAAGGAGACTTGATAAGTATCACTATGTTAACTGCCTAGCAACCAGATGGGGTTACCCTAGCAACCGAGTAACAAATCACATATCTCTGCATCAGAAAAGCGTAGAGACTTCGGGTTGACTTATTTCAATCAGGATGGCAAGGACACTTCATTAGTATCACTATGGTAACTGCCTAGCAACCAGATGGGCTTACCCTAGCAACCGAGTAACAAATCACATATCTCTGCATCACAAAAACATAGAGACTTCGGGTTGACTTACTTCAATCAGGATGGCAAGGAGACTTCATTAGTATCACTATGGTAACTGCCTAGCAACCAGATGGGCTTACCCTAGCAACCGAGTAACAAATCACATATCTCTGCATCAGAAAAGCGTAGAGACTTCGGGTTGACTTATTTCAATAAGGATGGCAAGGACACTTGATTAGTATCACTATGGTATCTGCCTAGCAACCAGATGGGGTTACCCTAGCAACCGAGTAAAAAATCACATATCTCTGCATCACAAAAACATAGAGACTTCGGGTTGACTTATTTCAATCAGGATGGCAAGGAGACTTCATTAGTATCACTATGGTAACTGCCTAGCAACCAGATGGGCTTACCCTAGCAACCGAGTAACAAATCACATATCTCTGCATCAGAAAAGCGTAGAGACTTCGGGTTGACTTATTTCAATAAGGATGGCAAGGACACTTGATTAGTATCACTATGGTATCTGCCTAGCAACCAGATGGGGTTACCCTAGCAACCGAGTAAAAAATCACATATCTCTGCATCACAAAAACATAGAGACTTCGGGTTGATTTATTTTAATCAGGATGGCCAGGAGACTTGATTAGTATCACTATGGTAACTGCCTAGCAACCAGATGGAGTTACCCTAGCAACCGAGCAACATATCACATATCTCTGCACCAGAACACACTACAGACTTCGGGTTGACTTATTTCACTCAGGATGGAAAGGAGCCATGTATTGTATTACCTTGGTAACTGCATAGCAACCACACGGGCTTACCCTAGCAACCGAGTAACAAATCACATATTTCTGCACCAGAAAATCGTACAGACTTCTGGGTTGATTTATTTATGACCATAATTTTTGTTCTTTTCCAGTTACAACATGCTGTTTGGCCGAGTTTTGCCACGGCAAGCACCACTCACATTTTCTTCAGGAAATGTACCTATCTAGTTTTTATTTTTATTATATCTCTTAACAAAACTTCGGCACCTAACTCGTCCCGCACCGTTTGGCGTAGACCCACGAATGAGGTGTCAAATCGAGCGACCTATTGAGGACACGTGTGCTATGACTTTTATAAGCGATCGAGTGCGGTATTTGCCCCAGGGGCAAAAAAGCGGCCGAAAAATCCCATAGACTTAACATTGAGACAAACTTTGACGCGTCACAGCTCCAAGCGAGGATTTCAGTAGAAGCGTGTGATTTGCCACATTTGAAGAGGCTGGCAGGCTCTGTAAAAGCATACCTCAATATGGGGTAAAAGTTGCACCCCTGGGGGCAGGAGCTGCCTAAAAATGCCCCAATTGACTTATAATGGTGTAGGACGGCCCATGAAATGAAAAGGCATAGGGATTTGTATTGAACATAGCTCTGGATCACAGTGTCATAGAGGCGAGGGGTGGGCTCATTTTACTCAGACGACCAATCGGTCTCTCAGGATCATTGTGAAGCTATCAAGCCACGCCCTAGCAACCATTAAGAGCACCTTAGCAACAAGTCCCATAGACTTCTATTGAAACAGATCAAAGGGATATCTCCGGATAGAAGTGTCATAGAAACACAAGGGTGGTCTCGTTTGACTCGGGACAGCAAACAGCCAATCATGCATCACCTCAACACTTCCTAGCCCCTCCCTAGCAACCATTGTTGAGAACCTTAACAACAAAAATCCATAGAGGGATATCTTCTATTCTGAATGTCACAGAGGCATGGGAGTTGGTTTATATCATTCATACTGACAAGCAGCCTTTGGAGATTCATGATTGGCAGCTGCCAAGCCACTCCCTAGCAACTAAACAGAGTACCCTAGCAACCGTTTAGCAGTAACTATATCTCTGCACCAGAAAATCAGAGAGACTTCTGGGTTGATTTATTTCAATCAGGATGGCAAGGAGACTTGATAAGTATCACTATTTTAACTGCCTAGCAACCAGATGGGGTTACCCTAGCAACCGAGTAACAAATCACATATCTCTGCATCAGAAAAGCGTAGAGACTTCGGGTTGACTTATTTCAATCAGGATGGCAAGGACACTTGATTAGTATCACTATGGTATCTGCCTAGCAACCAGATGGGCTTACCCTAGCAACCGAGTAACAAATCACATATCTCTGCATCACAAAAACATAGAGACTTCGGGTTGACTTATTTCAATCAGGATGGCAAGGAGACTTGATAAGTATCACTATGTTAACTGCCTAGCAACCAGATGGGGTTACCCTAGCAACCGAGTAACAAATCACATATCTCTGCATCAGAAAAGCGTAGAGACTTCCGGGTTGACTTATTTCAATCAGGATGGCAAGGACACTTCATTAGTATCACTATGGTAACTGCCTAGCAACCACATGAGCTTACCCTAGCAACCGAGTAACAAATCACATATCTCTGCATCAGAAAAGCGTAGAGACTTCGGGTTGACTTATTTCAATCAGGATGGCAAGGACACTTGATTAGTATCACTATGATTACTGCCTAGCAACCAGATGGGGTTACCCTAGCAACCGAGTAACAAATCACATATCTCTGCACCAGAAAATAGTACTGACTTCCGGGTTGATTTATTTCACTCAGGATGGCAAGGACACTTCATTACTATCACTATGGTAACTGCCTAGCAACCAGATGGGGTTACCCTAGCAACCGAGAAACAAATCACATATCTCGGCACCAGAAAAGAGTACAGACTTCCAGGTTGATTTATTTCAACCAGGATGGCAAGGACACTTCATTAGTATCAATATGGTAACTGCCTAGCAACCACATGGGGTTACCCTAGCAACCGAGTAACAAATCACATATCTCTGCATCAGAAAAGCGTAGATACTTCTGGGTTGACTTATTTCAATCAGGATGGCAAGGACACTTGATTACTATCACTATGGTAACTGCCTAGCAACCAGATGGGGTTACCCTAGCAACCGAGTAACAAATCACATATCTCTGCACCAGAAAATAGTACTGACTTCGGGTTGATTTATTTCACTCAGGATCGCAAGGACACTTGATTACTATCACTATGGTAACTGCCTAGCAACCAGATGGGGTTACCCTAGCAACCGAGAAACAAATCACATATCTCGGCACCAGAAAAGAGTACAGACTTCGGGTTGATTTATTTCACTCAGGATCGCAAGGACACTTGATTACTATCACTATGGTAACTGCCTAGCAACCAGATGGGGTTACCCTAGCAACCGAGAAACAAATCACATATCTCGGCACCAGAAAAGAGTACAGACTTCGGGTTGATTTATTTCAACCAGGATGGCAAGGACACTTCATTAGTATCAATATGGTAACTGCCTAGCAACCAGATGGGGTTACCCTAGCAACCGAGTAACAAATCACATATCTCTGCACCAGAAAACACTACAGACTTCGGGTTGACTTATTTCACTCAGGATGGAAAGGAGCCATGTAGTATTACTTGGTAACTGCATAGCAACCACATGGGCTTACCCTAGTAACCGAGTAAAAAATCACATATTTCTGCATCACAAATACATAGAGACTTCCGGGTTGATTTATTTTAATCAGGATGGCCAGGAGACTTGATTAGTATCACTATGGTAACTGCCTAGCAACCAGATGGTGTTACCCTAGCAACCGAGTAACAAATCACATATCTCTAAATCACAAAAACGTACAGACTTCTGGGTTGACTTATTTCAATCAGGATGGCAAGGACACTTGATTAGTATCACTATGGTATCTGCCTAGCAACCAGATGGGGTTACCCTAGCAACCGAGTAAAAAATCACATATCTCTGCATCACAAAAACATAGAGACTTCGGGTTGATTTATTTTAATCAGGATGGCCAGGAGACTTGATTAGTATCACTATGGTAACTGCCTAGCAACCAGATGGAGTTACCCTAGCAACCGAGCAACATATCACATATCTCTGCACCAGAACACACTACAGACTTCGGGTTGACTTATTTCACTCAGGATGGAAAGGAGCCATGTATTGTATTACCTTGGTAACTGCATAGCAACCACATGGGCTTACCCTAGCAACCGAGTAACAAATCACATATTTCTGCACCAGAAAATCGTACAGACTTCTGGGTTGATTTATTTATGACCATAATTTTTGTTCTTTTCAAGTTACAACATGCTGTTTGACGAGTTTTGCCACGGCAAGCACCACTCACATTTTCTTCAGGAAATGTACCTATCTAGTTAGTGGTGCTTGCAAAGCATCACTATTGTAATCTCACATACTTATTATTATACTTTTTATTTTTATTTTTATTTTATATCTCTTAACAAAACTTGGCACCTAACTCGTCCCGCACCGTTTGGCGTAGACCCACGAATGAGGTGTCAAATCGAGCGGCCTATTGAGGACACGTGTGCTATGACTTTTATAAGCGATCGGAGTGCGGTATTTGCCCCAGGGGCAAAAAAGCGGCCGAAAAATCCCATAGACTTAACATTGAGACAAACTTTGGCGTCACAGCTCCAAGCGAGGATTTCAGTAGAAGCGTGTGATTTGCCACATTTGAAGAGGCTGGCAGGCTCTGTAAGAGCATACCTCAATATGGGGTAAAAGTTGCACCCCTGGGGGCAGGAGCTGCCCAAAAATGCCCCAATTGACTTATAATGGTGTAGGGCGGCCCATGAAATGAAAAGGCATAGGGATTTGTATTGAACATAGCTCTGGATCACAGTGTCATAGAGACGAGGGGGTGGGCTCATTTTACTCAGACAACCAATCAGTCTCTCTGGATCATTGTGAAGCTATCAAGCCACGCCCTAGCAACCATTAAGAGCACCTTAGCAACAAGTCCCATAGACTTCTATTGAAAAAGATCAAAGGGATATCTCCGGATAGAAGTGTCATAGAAACACAAGGGTGGTCTCGTTTGACTCGGGACAGCAAACAGCCAATCATGCATCACTTCAACACTTCCTAGCCCCTCCTAGCAACCATTGTCGAGCACCTTAACAACCAAAATCCATAGAGGGATATCTTCCATTCTGAATGTCACAGAGGCATGGGAGTTGGTTTATATCATTCATACTGACAAGCAGCCTTTGGAGATTCATGATTGGCAGCTGCCAAGCCACTCCTAGCAACTACACAGAGTACCCTAGCAACCGTTTAGCAGTAACTATATCTCTGCACCAGAAAATCAGAGAGACTTCTGGGTTGATTTATTTCAATCAGGATGGCAAGGAGACTTGATAAGTATCACTATGTTAACTGCCTAGCAACCAGATGGGGTTACCCTAGCAACCGAGTAACAAATCACATATCTCTGCATCAGAAAAGCGTAGAGACTTCGGGTTGACTTATTTCAATCAGGATGGCAAGGACACTTCATTAGTATCACTATGGTAACTGCCTAGCAACCAGATGGGCTTACCCTAGCAACCGAGTAACAAATCACATATCTCTGCATCACAAAAACATAGAGACTTCGGGTTGACTTATTTCAATCAGGATGGCAAGGAGACTTGATTAGTATCACTATGGTAACTGCCTAGCAACCAGATGGGGTTACCCTAGCAACCGAGTAACAAATCACATATCTCTGCATCAGAAAAGCGTAGAGACTTCGGGTTGACTTATTTCAATCAGGATGGCAAGGACACTTCATTAGTATCACTATGGTAACTGCCTAGCAACCAGATGGGGTTACCCTAGCAACCGAGTAACAAATCACATATCTCTGCATCACAAAAGCGTAGAGACTTCCGGGTTGACTTATTTCAATCAGGATGGCAAGGACACTTCATTACTATCACTATGGTAACTGCCTAGCAACCAGATGGGGTTACCCTAGCAACCGAGTAACAAATCACATATCTCTGCATCACAAAAACGTAGAGACTTCGGGTTGACTTATTTCAATCAGGATGGCAAGGACACTTCATTAGTATCACTATGGTAACTGCCTAGCAACCAGATGGGGTTACCCTAGCAACCGAGTAACAAATCACATATCTCTGCATCAGAAAAGCGTAGAGACTTCCGGGTTGACTTATTTCAATCAGGATGGCAAGGACACTTGATTAGTATCACTATGGTAACTGCCTAGCAACCAGATGGGGTTACCCTAGCAACCGAGTAACAAATCACATATCTCTGCATCAGAAAAACATAGAGACTTCGGGTTGACTTATTTCAATCAGGATGGCAAGGACACTTCATTAGTATCACTATGGTAACTGCCTAGCAACCAGATGGGGTTACCCTAGCAACCGAGTAACAAATCACATATCTCTGCATCAGAAAAGCGTAGAGACTTCGGGTTGACTTATTTCAATCAGGATGGCAAGGACACTTGATTAGTATCACTATGGTATCTGCCTAGCAACCAGATGGGGTTACCCTAGCAACCGAGTAAAAAATCACATATCTCTGCATCACAAAAACATAGAGACTTCGGGTTGATTTATTTTAATCAGGATGGCCAGGAGACTTGATTAGTATCACTATGGTAACTGCCTAGCAACCAGATGGAGTTACCCTAGCAACCGAGCAACATATCACATATCTCTGCACCAGAACACACTACAGACTTCGGGTTGACTTATTTCACTCAGGATGGAAAGGAGCCATGTATTGTATTACCTTGGTAACTGCATAGCAACCACATGGGCTTACCCTAGCAGCGAGTAACAAATCACATATTTCTGCACCAGAACATCGTACACATTTCTGGGTTGGTTTATTTATGACCATAATTTTTGTTATTTTCAAGTTACAACATGCTGTTTGGCGAGTTTTGCCACGGCAAGCACCACTCACATTTTCTTCAGGAAATGTACCCATCTAGTTAGTGGTGCTTGCAAAGCATCACTATTGTAATCTCACATACTTATTATACTTTTTATTTTTATTTTTATTTTTATATCTCTTAACAAAACTTGACACCTAACTTCGTCCGCACCGTTTGGCGTAGACCCACGAATGAGGTGTCAAATCGAGCGACCTATTGAGGACACATGTGCTATGACTTTTATAAGCGATCGGAGTGCGGTATTTGCCCCAGGGGCAAAAAGCGGCGAAAAATCCCATAGACTTAACATTGAGACAAACTTTGTGGCGTCACAGCTCCAAGCGAGGATTTAGTAGAAGCGTGTGATTTGCCACATTTGAAGAGGCTGGCAGGCTCTGTAGAGCATACCTCAATATGGGGTAAAAGTTGCACCCCTGGGGGCAGGAGCTGCCCAAAAATGCCCCAATTGACTTATAATGGTGTAGGGCGGCCCATGAAATGAAAAGGCATAGGGATTTGTATTGAACATAGCTCTGGATCACAGTGTCATAGAGGCGAGGGGTGGGCTCATTTTACTCAGACAACCAATCAGTCTCTCTGGATCATTGTGAAGCTATCAAGCCACGCCCTAGCAACCATTAAGAGCACCTTAGCAACAAGTCCCATAGACTTCTATTGAAAAAGATCAAAGGGATATCTCCGGATAGAAGTGTCATAGAAACACAAGGGTGGTCTCGTTTGACTCGGGACAGCAAACAGCCAATCATGCATCACTTCAACACTTCCTAGCCCCTCCTAGCAACCATTGTCGAGCACCTTAACAACCAAAATCCATAGAGGGATATCTTCCATTCTGAATGTCACAGAGGCATGGGAGTTGGTTTATATCATTCATACTGACAAGCAGCCTTTGGAGATTCATGATTGGCAGCTGCCAAGTCACTCCTAGCAACTACACAGAGTACCCTAGCAACCGTTTAGCAGTAACTATATCTCTGCACCAGAAAATCAGAGAGACTTCTGGGTTGATTTATTTCAATCAGGATGGCAAGGAGACTTGATAAGTATCACTATGTTAACTGCCTAGCAACCAGATGGGGTTACCCTAGCAACCGAGTAACAAATCACATATCTCTGCATCAGAAAAGCGTAGAGACTTCGGGTTGACTTATTTCAATCAGGATGGCAAGGACACTTCATTAGTATCACTATGGTAACTGCCTAGCAACCAGATGGGCTTACCCTAGCAACCGGTAACAAATCACATATCTCTGCATCACAAAAACATAGAGACTTCGGGTTGACTTATTTCAATCAGGATGGCAAGGACACTTGATTAGTATCACTATGGTAACTGCCTAGCAACCAGATGGGGTTACCCTAGCAACCGAGTAACAAATCACATATCTCTGCATCAGAAAAGCGTAGAGACTTCGGGTTGACTTATTTCAATCAGGATGGCAAGGACACTTGATTAGTATCACTATGGTAACTGCCTAGCAACCAGATGAGGTTACCCTAGCAACCGAGTAACAAATCACATATCTCTGCATCAGAAAAGCGTAGAGACTTCCGGGTTGACTTATTTCAATCAGGATGGCAAGGACACTTGATTAGTATCACTATGGAGCAATACGTAAT
>NW_026267006.1:0-5000 GCF_025860055.1 Xyrauchen texanus
CTTAAAAGATGTAGCTGTGAAGGTCATTCCATCAAAGTGGAACGATGAAGCCGAAAGTCCGGGACAGGGTTTTGGTGCCTCTTTTGTTGGTACAACAAGGCGACATTCTTTAGCCGACCGCAGATGGGAACGTAGCCTTGAATTTGATATGTGCATCAACTGGCTGCCAGTGAAGAGAGACAAGGAGTGGTGTAACATGCGCTCTCTTTTGTTCATTAAAGACCAGATGTGCTGCTGCATTCTGGATCATTTGCATGGGTATAATTGTGCATGCAGGGAGGCCTGTAATGAGAGTGTTACAGTAGTCCAGTCTAGTTATGACAAGTGACTGAACAAGAAGTTGTGTGGCAAGTTCAGAGAGGAAGGGTTTAATCTTACTGGTATTGTAGAGTGTATGTCTTTGAGGTGTGGTCTGTGAAATTTAGTTTCTGATATCTGACCATTTTGGAAGTCGTTACTGTAGTTGAACCCAGCTGCATGGTGATGTTGTGTTCAACAGCAGGGTTGGCTGTAAGGACAAGGAGTTCGGTCTTGGCTGGGTTAAGTTGCAGGTGGTGTTTCTTCATCCAGGCAGAGATGTCTGCCAAACGGGCAGAGATTTGAGCAGCCACTGTGGTATCGTCGGGCTGGAAAGACAAGTAGAGTTAGCGTGTCAACAGCGTAGCAGTGGTAGGAGAAACCATGTGCCTGAATGATAGGTCCCAGTGATATTGTGTATATAGAGAAGAGGAGTGGCCCATGCACTGAGCCATGAGGTACCCCAGTAAGTAGCTGATGTGGCTTGGACACCTCACCTCTCCAGGCTACCTTGAAAGACCAACCGGAGGGATAGGAATTGGACCAGTCAAGCTCAGTTTCTGCAATGCCCAGAGACAAGAGGATGGAGAGTAGGATCTGATGGTTTTAATGCGTCAAAGGCTGCAGAAAGGTCCAGCAGAATCAGAATGGATGATCTGGATCCAGCTTTCGCCTGTGTCAGCGACTCAGTGACAGACAGCAGGGCAGGCTCGGTGGAGTGTCCACTTTGAAGCCTGACTGATTGTCATCCAGCAGCTTGTTCTGTGAGAGATAGGCAGAGAATTGATTGAAAACTGCCCTTTCAAGTGCCATGAAAGGGACAAGAGAGACTGATCTGTAGTGTTCTACTTGTGTGGGGTTAAGTGCAGGTTTTTTCAGTAGCGGGATTACTCGAGCCTGCTTATATGTAGTGGGAAAAGTGTCTATAAGTCGAGATGTGTTAATTATGTGTGTGCAGGTAGGATGGACGGAGAGATGGCCTAGAGAAGGTGGCAAGGAATGGGGTCAAGGGAACCGGTGATTGGGTGGTTGGAGAGGAGGAGTTTAGAGACATCAACGTCAGTCAGAGGAGAGACCATAGAAACAGAAGAGCTGTAAAATAAATTTTGTGTGGGGAAGAGAAGTAGAGACAGCAGTGGAAAAGCACGAGGGTGAAAGAGAACGGAGTTTACGGTGAAAGGAAACCAAATGCTGAGTCTGTTTTAATATAAATGGGAGAGTCATGTTTTGAATAGAACAAAGTAGCGATCAGAGACCTGTAAAGGCGTAACAAGAATATTTGAGTAGGTACAGTTACATGTAAAAATGATCTGTGAGTTGATGTAGTGCTTAGTCTTTCCGAGTCAAGCGAGGCCAGAAGACCATGAAGTTCAGTGGCCTGTGGCTTGTCTTGGTGTATGTTGAAATCTCCAAGAACCACAAGTGGCCTATCATACACTTGAGGACAGCAGGACATCCAACTCTTCAAGAAAGTTTGCCATCTGACATAGAGGGTAATAGATGACAACAACGTATATTTTTGGGGTTGCATTGTAATAATAGCTTGGAATTCAAAATAATTATTATTACATAGAGAAGAAGAGTGTGGTGAAAATGTCCAGTTGTTTGGAATGAGTAAACCTGTTCCCCAACCCCTACTGTTGTGTCAAGGGGGTGTGAGAGAAGGAGAAGTTGTTTGAGAGAGCAGAGGTTGCTGTATCCTCTGGACATATCCATGTTTCTGTCAGTGCAAGGATCCTGAGGGTTGACTGTGTGATGAAGGGTGGAATGAAGTCAGCTTTGCTCACAGATGACTGGCAGTTCCAGAGTCACACTGAGAAAGAGAGTGGAGCAGGCTTCTTTTTTTTTTTGCACATTTGCATAACTTATACATGCAATAGAGAATAACCAGTATATTTATCACTTTAATTATTTGCCATTCAAACACAATCAATGCCATTGATTCAAATTTTGCGTCTGTCGTTTCTGTATGAACATCAGCTTTTGGAATTGTATCACTCTGCCTCTGAAGAGCAGGAAGAGGAGCAGTTCAATTTGGAAGACACTCCTCTAGAATTCCAGCAGTTTCAGTAATGTAAGTACATATTTAGAAGTTCAATATTAAGAGTATACAGTTTGACTACATCATTCATTTTACTGTCATTCATGTATCACTCATTATTATTGAAAAAGTTTATTCCACAACAAATCAAATTTTCTTTCATTTTCCCTTCTCTGTTTTTTCAGTTCGGTGAGGAAATCAGATTGAGGGACAGGCCAACACTACGCCAGTTGCCCATATTCTGTCCAGAGTGTGATGTAAGTCCATGTGTGCATGATGTTGTCTTCTTTATGATGTTGACTTTTAAGTCATTCATCAGATATATTTATTCAGATACAACACCTCACAGGGAATACGCGTGTTGTTCTTTTTTTTATCTTGCAATCCTGTAGACGATTCTATTTCCCTTCAGTCCCGATGAGGATCGACAGGATACTCGTCCTGCTTCATCTGTGAGTACATACTCTGGGGAGCGATACCATACCAAGTTAGGTGTTGGAGGGGCGGCTGACGCTATCTCCTGGCTCGCATGTCACGTCTCTGCTCTACTTAATCCGATAAGGAATTGAAGTATAGACATTGCAGGGGCAGTAGGCATAGTTTGATTTCTAACAGAGTAAAGGGATGGAATATAGGGTAGCTCAGCTCATTAATGGTGTGGGTTGGGGAGTGATCCCTGGTGAAATGGCTTGTCTGAAGGCACTGACAGAGGTATACAGGCAGTAGTGCCCAACAGGTTTAAACATCACCCTGTGCATTTGAATGTATGAGTGATATTAATATGATGAGTGATGAATGGCTGAAGAATAACATTACTTTTACAGTCATTCCTTTAAAACAGTGTTTTAACACATATAACAGACCATGTAGTAAAGTGAGAAGAACATGTTTACAAGTTACTGAATATACTGTTTGATGAAGGCTATACTACATCATTCCTTGAATCCTTTCATTGTCATTCGTGTACCAATCACTGTGACACTGTCAATGATTTATTTTTTATATTTTATGTTTTCGAATACTTCATTAGCAGGAGGCCTCAGCTGCAGGAAATAGACCAGGCATCGGTCATTGGAGCTTTTCCAGTGTGAGTTCATGTCTTTGATGTTAACATGCTGTGTGTGACAAATGAGCAAACAAAATGTTTTGCCCCCACTGATATGTCATATAAGTTTTATTCAGATACAACACAATACAGGGAATACATGTGTTTTGATCGTTTTTGTGTCTTGCAATCCTGTAGACTGTTTTATTTCCCCACACCCCCAATGAGGAACAAGAGGACACTCATCCTGCTTCAACTGTGAGTACATATTGTACCACTATTTTTTATTATTACTATTGTACTCCCCTCGTGGTGGCGCAGTGACTCAATCTGGGAGGCGGAGGACGAACCTCATTTGCCACCGTGTCTGAGATTGTCAACCCACGCAACTTATCACGTGGCTTGTTGGGAACGCTACCGCGGAGACATAGCGTGTGTGAAGGCTTCACGCTATTCTCCGCCACATCCACGCACAACTCACCACACGCCATCCCCAGAGCGTAACCACATTATAGCGACCGTGAGGAGGTTACCCTTTAGACCCTTTACCCTCTGTAGCAACCGGGCCAACCTGGTTGCTTATGAGACCTGGCTCGAGTCACTCAGCACACACTGGATTCGAACCTGTGACTCCAAGGGAGGTAGTCAGCATCTGTACTCGCTGAGATACCCAGGCCCCCATACTGTACTACTATTAATGCATGAGTGATATTACTAAGATGAGTGATGAATAGCAAATTTTGATTTGTTTTGTGCTTTACACAAGACACTTTATTTCAAAGTAGCTTTACAGAAAATTAAGCTGTCATTTTTAAATCTATTCTTTAAAACAGGCTTTTATTGACTGAATTTACAACACAATAACATGTTTTAAAAAGTATTTCAAAGCAGAAAAGTACTGATAACAACCTCATGTTTTTCTTTTCTTCTTCTTTCCAAAAGGTTGCCACTGTCAGCGAAGTAGATGAAGAAAATGTAAAAAATAAATAAATAATTGTTTCATTCAGTGTGTTTTTTGTGACAAACAAACAGTGTTATAATTTTGCAATACCTTTTTAACTCATTGTTTTCCACAAAAGGAGTTGTTATAAATAAACCAAAAATGGTAATTTAAAAATTTAAGAAAAACAAATAAAACATTTAACTGCAAGCGGCAGTTGTCGGGGTCCAAGCATATATGGCGAAATTACTAAATTAATCAACTTTCAATTTCTTTTAGCGATTATGCAAAATTGATATTTTCTTAAGATATAGAGCGCCCCTAGCATCAAAAATGAAAGGAACTTAGCATGTTACCTCAACACTGTTCTCTTGTCCATGTGTACAAAGATTTGTTTGAAAATGGCACTCACAAGATACAGGCTAATTAGTCATTTTAGACCACGCCCCAAAACATATTTGTTTATATCTTCGGAAGAAGCTATTTTTGTTGATTTTCTTTAAATCTTTTTAAGAATATGTCAGCACTTGAACCAAAGAAGATGCACATTTAATTTGAACTTTGTCACTCAAACAACTGTGAAGTTACGATGCTGTTTTGTTGTAGCGTCCCCTATGTGCCGAATTGTGCAAAACTTTGATTACATCTTCAAAATGTCCCGTTGACTCTGGATACTA
>NW_026267006.1:10000-77463 GCF_025860055.1 Xyrauchen texanus
AAATTAGAAACTTCTAGATAAAATTAGTATACATTTACTATAGTAATTAATACTCTGACACTAATTTGGGCAAAGCGCACTAATGACTTCTTTAAGACTTGAAGCTAAAAGTTGACGATTTGTAAATTGACTTGGACTTGACTTGGGACTTGACTGCCTTGACTTGGGACTTGACTGCCTTGACTTGGGACTTGACTGCCTTGACTTGGGACTTCACTCGGGACTTTAATGCAATGACTTGAGACTTACTTGTGACTTGGAAAACAATGACTTGGTCCCACCTCTGCAAGTTGGACACGTGGAGAGTTGCAATGTCAAGTCACTTTTTCTGGTTGACTGTAACTTCTATATTATGTCTTTGACGGGCATAAAAAACAAAAAATCATTGAAAAGTCAAAAAATGCTTTCATTGTTCAACCTTATATTATTTTTATTATTTATTATTATTTTTTGGCTATTCATGTTCTGCAATTTTGGACACAATTTAATGTAAGACCTTGGCATGATTATTAATAAAAAAATAAAATAAATAAAAAAAAAAAAAAGTTATCTTTAAGGAAATCTGAATTGATGTGTTGTTATTGTAATCGATGACTCAGCGAGTGAACCGCGAATGGGCTTTATTGGATTTCGCAGATTTCATTTCAAAGGGCAAAACGCCCCTAACAAGTGTGTCATCTCATTATCGTGGCAAGATTCGATGCCGTTTTTATTCTTAAAAGTTTTTCAAGTCCTTCGGTTATTTTCTGATGCATTTGTTTTTGGAACAATTTCTTTAATAGGCTATATTTACTGGACTCAAGTCTGCTCTGCTCGCAACACAATAATCTCCTCCTCACAAGCATGCCCCGATAAGTTTCATGAAATGATAATAATAATAAAGGATTGAGTTTATCCCACCCAACAATTCCTACAAAAACATTTCAGCGTTCTTGTGAAAAATGCGTTCATTACCACGTCTCCATTACAGTCGTATTCATGCAAATCTTAAAGGCGTGCATGTGACATTTTTAAACCACTCACAACCTACGTGCAAAAGACTCTTCTACCTTTTCAGCGCTACATTTCCATTGCTCTCTTCTTCTGTTCATCTCTCCTCGTCACATGAATGCAGACGGAATTCTGAATTCGATGACACCAAGCTTGGCAAAATCGGACCGACCGTCCTAAAGATTTATCTGTGAAACAATCCAGCCAATCAGATTCGATATGCAAATGAGGGTGGACATAATGAGGGTGGAAGTCGTTTTTACCTCTATACCTACAGACTTTTTAACCCCAGAGGGCTAGGGGTTAGGGTCAACTAGTGATTTAACCCCAACTAACCCCAGCGGACTGGGGCTAACCCTAGTGGACTGATGGAGAATTACACTTTACTACTTACAAATTTAAACCTATGCAATATTTGAAGCAGTTTATTTTCAAAACATTTTGTTTTCTACAAAATATCCTTCTGTTATTTGTTTTTCATTTATTTCATTTTTGGAAACATATCTTTGATCAAATTAACTGGACTCAAAAATACTCCTCACATACAAGTAAAAGAAATATTGTGAAATAATAATAATAATGATAAAAAAAGTTTAAACATTATTTAAAAGCTTTATTAGTTAGTTAGTTAATTAGTTACATAGAGACACACAAAACCAGACACAGACAGACAGACAGACAGACTGATAGATAGACAGAGAGACAGACAGACAGATAGTCAAGTCAATTTTATTCAGTATAGCGCCTTTCACAACACACATCGTTTCAAAGCAGCTTTACAGAAGATCAGCATTAACAGACGATAAAACTGTAATGTCGATGAATCATCATTGTGCAATTAGATAAAATACGATTCTTAATCGTGTTTAAAAATAATTAAATAATAATTGTATTAATAACCCCAGTGAGCAAGCTGTAGGCTGACTGTGGCAAGGAACACAAAACTCCATAAGATGTGGATTAATGGAGAAAAATAACCTTGGGAGAAACCAGACTTACTGTGGGGGCCAGTTCCCTCTGGCTAACATCATGAATATAATGTAAATATTACTTGTGTATAGTTAAAATCATGGTTTAAAATTATTAAACTAAGTAAGGGTTAAGGGTCATTGTTTAAACATTGATTGTGTTTGAACTGTAAGATTAATGACCACAGGCTTTGAAGTCCATCTAGATTAATTGCAGAAGTTCACATAGATGCAATTGTCCTTGTTAATTGGCTGATGAAGGCTTTTGTTGGCAATAGCTAGTCTATGCATTCCATTTCAAGATCGTAGTCCATCAATAGACCGAGGTGATGCAGGTTGGAGTTGGTATCAGTTCATCCTCTGAAGTCCATCATAATAGACCGAAGTGATGTTTGGCTGGCACCGGCTGCATTTAGTCATCATCATTCAGCGACATGAAGCAGTGGAGTCCAACACGAAGCAGGAATGGTGCTGGATCCAGCCGGTTCTGGTGACCTCAGGATAGGAGTCCCGAGGTTGAGACAAGGAAACAAATAAAAGATGTAAGCATAGATGCCATAAAATGTATTGCAGAGTTAGAGATCATGATCACTGTTTCTGGTTCCGGAGACCCAACTAAAGCAGCCTAATTGTGGGTTGGAGGATAAATTAGGTGTATGTCTGGCTAAATAGATGAGTCGTTAGTCTAGACTTAAACTGAGAGGGTGTGTCTGCATCTCGAACAGTGTTTGGGAGACTATTCCATAGTTTAGGAGCCAAATATGAAAAGGATCTACCTCCTTTTGTGGATTTTGATATTCTAGGAACTATTAACAGGCCAGAATTTTGCGATCGTAATGAACGTGATGGAATATAGCGTGACAGAAGATCATTTAAGTACTGCGGAGCTAGACCATTCAAAGCTTTGTATGTAGTTAACAGAATTTTAAAATGCTGATGCATTTTGAACCAATTGAAGTTTATTTATTGATCTTGCTGGACATCCTCCCAGTAATGCATTACAATAATCTAGTCTTTAGGTCATGAGCGCATGAATTAGTTTTTCGGCATCAGCAACAGAGAGCATATGCCTTCATTTAGCACTATTTCTGAGGCGGAAGAATGCTGTGCTACAAACATCTGTAATTTGATTTTCAAAGGACAGATTGTATCAAACATAACACCTAAGTTTTTCACTGTTGAAGATGATGTAACAGAACATCCATCTAGAGTCAAATTATATTTTAGCGGCTTATTTTTAGAGGTTTTTGGTCCAATAATTAGAACCTCTGTTTTGTCAGAATTGAGTAGAAGGAAATTTCTGGCCATCCAATCTTTTATTTAATTGATACACTCTGCTAATTTTGAGAATTGTGAAATCTCATCAAGTTTTGAAGAAATATAAAGTTGTGTATCGTCAGCATAGCAGTGGAAACATATTCCACGATTCCTGATAATATCTCCCAGGGGAAGCATATACATGGAGAAAAGCAGAAGCCCTAAAACTGATCCCTGTGGCACTCCATATTTAACTTTTGTTTGGTTTGACGATTCCTCATTTACATAGACAAAGTGGTAGTGGTCTGCTAAATATGACCTAAACCATGCTAATGCAACTCCACAAATTCCAACATAATTCTCCAGCCTATTCAAGAGAATGTCGTGATCTATCGTGTCGAATGCAGCACTTAGATCTAAAACTACTAGAAGAGAAATGCAGCCGCGATCAGATGATAGATAGAAAGATAGATAGATAGATAGATAGATAGATAGATAGAAAAGACAGATATATAGATAGACAGACATATAGACAGACAGACAGAGATAGATAGAAAAGACAGATAGACAGACAGACAGATAGATAGATAAGACAGACAGACACAAAGACAGACTGACAGACAGATAGATAAGACAGATAGATAGAAAGAAAAGACAGACATATAGATAGACATATAGATAAACAGAAAGATAGACAGATAGATAGATAGATAGATAGATAGATAGATAGATAGATAGATAGATAGATAGATAGATAGATAGACAGATAGACAGATAGACAGATAGATAGGATACATACATACATACATACATACATAGACAGACAGATAGACAGACAGACAGATAGATAGACAAAGAGACAGACAGTGAATAGATAGATAGACAGAGAGTGGAGAGAGACAAAAAGTGGTGTAACATGTGCTCTCTTAGGTTCATTAAAGACCAGAAGTGCTGCTGCATTCTGGATCATTTGGAGAGGTCTAATAGCACATGCAGGAAGGCCTGCAATGAGAGCGTTACAGTAGTCCAGTCTAGTTATGACAAGGCGACTGAACGAGCAGTTGTGTGGCATGTACAGAGAGGAAGGATCTTATCTTCCTGATATTGTCGAGTGTAAATCTACATGATCTTGCAGTCTTTGAAATGTGGTCAGTGAAATTTAGCTCATCATCAATGGTTACCCCTAGATTTCTGACCGTTTTGGAAGGTGAAACTGTAGTTGGACCCAGCTGCACGGTGATGTTGTGTTCAACAGCAGGGTTGGCTGGAAAGACAAGGAGTTCGGTCTTGGCTGAGTTGAGTTGAATGTGGTGTTCCTTCATCCAGGCTGAGATGTCTGCCAGACAGGCAGCGATTCGAGCAGTCACTGTGGTGTCGTTGGGCTGGAAAGACAAGTAGAGTTACGTGTAATCAGCATAGCTAGATAGATAGATAGATAGATAGATAGATAGATAGATAGATAGATAGATAGATAGATAGATAGATAGATAGATAGACAGACAGACAAAGAGACAGACAGACAGACAGACAGACAGATAGATAGATAGATAAGACAGATAGATAGAAAGAAAAGACAGACATATAGATAGACAGACAGACAGACAGACAGACAGACAGACAGATAGATAGATAGATAAGACAGATAGATAGAAAGAAAAGACAGACATATAGATAGACAGACAGACAGACAGACAGACAGACAGATAGATAGAATACATACATAGACAGACAGATAGACAAACAGACAGAGATAGATAGAAAAGACAGATAGACAGACAGACAGACAGACAGACAGACAGACAGATAGATAGGACAGATAGATAGAAAGAAAAGACAGACATATAGATAGACAGACAGACATATAGACAGACAGACAGACAGACAGATAGATAGACAGACAGACAGACATATAGATAGACAGACAGACAGACAAGAAAAGAAAAGACAGACATATAGATAGACAGACAGACAGACAGACAGACAGACAGATAGATAAGACAGATAGATAGAAAGAAAAGACAGACATATAGATAGACAGACAGACAGACATATAGACAGACAGACAGACAGACAGACAGACAGACAGACAGACAGATAGAATACATCTCAGTGATCAGAACTACACTAGATGGGACAGACATCCAACAGAAGCCCTACACACAGAATTCTGCAAATTAATTTTGAAATTACAAAGGAAAACACCCAATAATGCATGCAGGGCAGAATTAGGACGATTCCCATTGATCATTAACATACAAAAAAGATCTCTAAATTTTTGGATGCATTTAAAATCAAGTCCCACAGAGTCGCTTCATTATAAAGCGCTACAAACCCAAGAACTGAACCCTGAAAACAGTCCCTCAGTCAGCTGGTTCTGAGACTCACTAACCCGGTTAACAGTACTAACAGTAACCAGCCTCAGACCAGCACTGCTTTACAACCAAACATCAGAATAAATCAGATCATCAAACAATCTCAAATCACCTATCTGGAACATTGGGATCAAGAAACTAAAACACAAAGCAAATTACAATTCTATCGGACTCTAAAATCAAAGTATGAATTGGAAGAGTATCTCCTGACTGTCAGAGATACAAAGCAGAGACAGATCCTGAGCAAGTACAGGCTCAGTGAGCACAGTCTCGCCATCGAGAGAGGCAGACACAGAAAAACATGGTTACCCAGAGAAGAAAGGGTGTGTGCTCACTGTACGACAGGTGAGGTTGAGACAGAGGTGCACTTTCTCCTTCACTGCCCAAAATTTAAAAATACAAGGGACATTTATATGGATAAATTAACACACAGCATAGACACATTTATAACAATGACAGAACAAGAACAAATTAATATAATACTTGGAGAGGGACACACAGCAGCACTGGCTGCAAGATACGTTTTAACGTGTCACAGTCTGAGAGACAGTGGGTGAATCTGTGTTATGTGTTTTACCCCGTGTGTCACCCCAATGTTCCCCACAGTGACCCTCAGTGTATGTGTGTATATTCATTTATGTGTCAGTATATGTCAGTTCTCTTCAGTTATTTAAACACTGTGGTCTTCAGCAGTTCTGAACCTGTTCTGTATTTATTTTTATATGTGTTAAATTTGTTAAACTAAATGTATAGATTAAGATGTAGTTCTGCTTTGGCAATATTGTATTGTTTACATTCATGCCAATAAAGCCCCTTTGAATTGAATTGAATTGAATTGATAGATAGATAAGACAGATAGATAGAAAGAAAAGACAGACATATAGATAGACAGACAGACAGACAGACAGACAGACAGATAGATAGATAGATAAGACAGATAGATAGAAAGAAAAGACAGACATATGAAGACAGACAGACAGACAGACAGACAGATAGATAGAAAGAAAAGACAGACATATAGATAGACAGACAGACAGACAGACAGACAGATAGATAGATAGATAAGACAGATAGATAGAAAGAAAAGACAGACATATAGACAGACAGACAGACAGACAGACAGACAGACAGACAGACAGATAGATAGATAGATAAGACAGATAGATAGAAAGAAAAGACAGACATATAGATAGACAGACAGACAGACATATAGACAGACAGACAGACAGACAGACAGACAGACAGACAGATAGATAGAATACATACATAGACAGACAGATAGACAAACAGACAGAGATAGATAGAAAAGACAGATAGACAGACAGACAGATAGATAGATAAGACAGACAGACACAAAGACAGACTGACAGACAGATAGATAGAAAGAAAAGACAGACATATAGATAGACATATAGATAGACATATAGATAGACAGAAAGATAGATAGATAGATAGATAGATAGATAGATAGATAGATAGATAGATAGATAGATAGATAGATAGATAGATAGATAGATAGATAGATAGGATACATAATACATACATACATACATAGACAGACAGATAGACAGACAGACAGATAGATAGACAAAGAGACAGACAGTGAATAGATAGATAGACAGAGAGTGGAGAGAGACAAAAAGTGGTGTAACATGTGCTCTCTTAGGTTCATTAAAGACCAGAAGTGCTGCTGCATTCTGGATCATTTGGAGAGGTCTAATAGCACATGCAGGAAGGCCTGCAATGAGAGCGTTACAGTAGTCCAGTCTAGTTATGACAAGGCGACTGAACGAGCAGTTGTGTGGCATGTACAGAGAGGAAGGATCTTATCTTCCTGATATTGTCGAGTGTAAATCTACATGATCTTGCAGTCTTTGAAATGTGGTCAGTGAAATTTAGCTCATCATCAATGGTTACCCCTAGATTTCTGACCGTTTTGGAAGGTGAAACTGTAGTTGGACCCAGCTGCACGGTGATGTTGTGTTCAACAGCAGGGTTGGCTGGAAAGACAAGGAGTTCGGTCTTGGCTGAGTTGAGTTGAATGTGGTGTTCCTTCATCCAGGCTGAGATGTCTGCCAGACAGGCAGCGATTCGAGCAGTCACTGTGGTGTCGTTGGGCTGGAAAGACAAGTAGAGTTACGTGTCATCAGCATAGCTGATAGATAGATAGATAGATAGATAGATAGATAGATAGATAGATAGATAGATAGATAGATAGATAGATAGATAGATAGATAGACAGACAGACAAAGAGACAGACAGATAGATAGATAGATAGACAGACAAAGAGACAGACAGACAGACAGACAGACAGATAGATAGATAGATAGACAGACAGACAGATAGATAGATAGATAGACAGACAGACAGACAGACAGATAGACAGACAGACAGACAGACAGACAGACAGACAGATAGACAGACAGACAGAAGACAGACAGACAGACAGACAGACAGATAGACAGACAAAGAGACAGACAGACAAAGAGACAGACAGACAGACAGACAGACAGACAGATAGGTAGATAGACAGACAAAGAGACAGACAGACAGATAGATAGATAGACAGACAAAGAGACAGACAGACAGACAGACAGACAGACAGACAGACAGACAGACAGATAGATAGATAGATAGATAGATAGATAGATAGATAGATAGATAGATAGATAGATAGATAAGACAGACAAAGAGACAGACAGACAGAGAGATATTTAGGTAGATAGAAAGATAGATTTACGACTTGCAGATACAAATATATACACACATATACACATAGTGAATTTATTTTGATTAGTTATTTTTATATTTGTTAAACTAAATGTAATTATAGATTAAGGTGTAGTTCTTTTTACACAGCCTCTGCTTTGGCAATACTGTATCGTTTATATTCATGCCAATAAAGACCCTTTGAATTGAATTGAATAGTGGACATATTGAAAACTGCACTGTGCAAAACTGCTAAAAAGTGGATATTTTAACAGAGAATCACAGACAGTTTCAATGCTGAACCTTTAGGGGGCGTCCACGTGTTTTTAAACATGCAGATTTTATAAATATCTATATGGCCAGTTAAATGGACAGCCTTTGCGGTCTCTCATCCGTGTCTAGAAAAGCACTTCATAAATTAAATGAATTATTACTATTATTAATGTTATTATTAGTAGTATTATAGTTTTCTTGTTATTATCCTTATAAGTCCATCAATACAATTTTCTCGTGTTATTGTATAATTCCACCTGAATTATTCACTTTAATACTGTGCTTGCAAAATTTAGAATGACATTAAAAATCATTTCTGCAACAGTACATCTCAGATGTAAAAAACTCTTTATCATTTGTGAGCACTTTTCCATAGACTCACATTGTATACCAGTGGGGAAAACAATAAAGGGCCAAGGAGTACGTTTTAGGCCGCTGTGTTGGCTACTGAACGAGCGATCGTTCCCAAACTTTGCACACACAATCGGGGTCTTTCCACGAGAAACATATTACACTTTTGTGTGCCCAGGCCCATGGGAACCCGTTTTATTACAGTAATAATATGCTTAATATAGTCTGATTCTATTAAGCCTCTGTTAAATGATTACATTTAAGGCCGCGCGTTGGCTACTGAACGAGCGATCATTCCCAAACTTTGCACACACAATCGGGGTCTTCCCACGAGAAACATATTACACTTTTGTGTGCCCAGCCCCATGGGAACCCGTTTTATTACAGTCAAAATATGCTTAATATAGTCGAGCCTATATAAAGCCTCTGTGAAAGGAGTACGCTTTTAGGTCGGCGTGTTGGCTACTGAACGAGCGATCGTTCCCAAACTTTGCACACGCTTATCGGGGTCTTTCCACGAGAAACATATTACACTTTTGTGTGTCCTGCCCCAGGGAACCCCTATTATTACCGTGATAAATATGCTTAATATGGTCGGGCCAATATAAAGCCTCTGTGAAAGGAGCACGCTTTAGGTCGCCGTGTTGGCTACTGAACGAGCTGATCGTTCCCAAACTTTGCACACGCTTATCGGGGTCTTTCCACGAGAAACATATTACACTTTTGTGTGTCCCGCCCCAGTGGAACCGCTTTTATTACATTTATGCTTAATATAGGCGGCATGCTTAATATGGAGTGGTGGTGGTGGTGTAGTGGACTAAAGCACATCACTGGTAATCAGAAGGTTGCTGGTTCGATCCCCACAGCCACTACCATTGTGTCCTTGAGCAAGACACTTAATCCAAGTTGCTCCGGGAATTGTCCCTGTAATAAGTGCACTGTAAGTCGCTTTGGATAAAAGCGCCTGCCAAATGCATAAATGTAAATGTCAATTTCTGCTTGGCACCGCTGAGGTCACAAAAGAGCTGCCGCTAGCATGTCAGGGAGTCACTTTACCTGATCGAGCTCACTCACAGACTGTGTCTGACCGCATGGCTACCTGTCGGTGCATCACAAAATGGGTGGTTTTCATCCCTATATCCCATAACCTAACCTAACTTCTTAACATAACCAACTTCTAAGCTAATAAAAGTCAAATGTATCATCAAGGCACCATGCTTACACAAATTAAGATTGCATCACTTTATTCATCTTTAACTGTAAACTTAACCAACTTCTGAACATGACACATTTCCAAACTAAATGCAAGTCACACTGATCAAAAAGACACAACATTTACACAATATAGAGCAAGTTAGACCGTAGGAGAAGTCTGTATTTGAGTCTAAATCAAAACTCTTAAGACCGATCGAGGACAAAGCCAATCAGACAGCTAGAGGATCACATATAGAACACGTATACAACGCTTAAAAAAAAATCGGACCAACGGAACCAAAGTTAAAGAAGATGGCGTGTTTGCCATCGGTGGTTTCTATCCTCTGTCCTGCTCTGGCCTGACCGAGGGCTGCCACGGGCCCCAAAACACTCCACTCAAACCTACGCCGATCGACTCCAAACGCCCCCAAACGCGCTCCTAGCACGGTCCCCGGACGCCACCGGACGCCAGCGGGAAACCAACCACGCTGTCAAATTCCGCTACAGCACGCACCATATATAATGCGGGCTATAGCGAGCCCCAGATCTCCGCGAGCCGCACCTCCCAGAGTCACGGGCCAATGCTGGTCTTCTCGGCAACCCCCAGGCCCACACCGCCAGCACCTTCAGAACAGCAGCCACCCACAGACAAACATTTTTCTATAGACTGACATTGTATGGACTGACGCTCAGCCGGCGGGGCTAAGCTATTACCACGTGCTGGTGGTTGGGAGCAGAGGGATTCAAGCCTTTAAGTTGCATTTTTAAACTTTGAAGGGTCGTTACAAATGTAAATCTTTGTAGCGCTCCTAGACGCTTATAATTCGAGAGCCCGCTGGTGGATTGTTCCCTTCAATCGATTCCTTGAGTTTTCTTCAGTTGGTCTTAAAAAGGCTTTGAAGTGTGAAAACCCGTCGCAAAACCACAAAGTTACAATTTTAACTCACTGGAGCCTCAGCCATTTCAATGTATCGCTATTTATTGTTATTATATTGTTTTTAAAGCTCCTCTTGTCACAATAAAATTCATCATCCCTTCACTTGTGAACTCATTTCTAAAATGCAACGGTTATCCGGCTTCATCAAGTTGGCAGAGGTGTGGACTCGAGTCGCATGACTTGGACTTGACTTGGACTTGACTCGACTCGAGTCACTAATTTGATGACTTGCGACTCGACTCGATAGAATTAAAAAGACTTGCGACTCGACTTAGACTTTGACAGCAATGATTGCAACTTGACTTGGACTTCAGCCGCCTGACTTGGAAATACTTATACTTTTTAAAACCAAAGATAAGAGTTGTATAATTAAAAATGTGCAGTAAATCAACGACTAATTTCCCAAATAGACGATTCATTTGATTTTCAAATCTGCATTTCAACGCTCCATATTCAACCAATCAGCTTCCACGTAAAGCTGGACCAAGTTTGAAGATCAAGGCCAGCATTTAAGGACTAGGACACAGCAAAAATTATACCAAAGGTGATATAATTGGGATATATTGAATACAGCGCTAAAGGCAACAAAAGGATTGCGACATGTAGAACCTGTGGTTACAAAATTACAGACACCTCGTCGACAACGCCCAATTTTGTGAGGAATCTGAAAATCCACAGACAGAGGTAAGTTGATTTACAGGCTAACAAAGTCTGCATATTGAACCGCAAACTTTTACTGCGGTCGGTAGCATTTAACGCTTTATAGCAATTGGTGTAATGGACAAAATCTTCCCGGTGTTTTATTACCCTGTTGTATGACCTCGATAAAGGAACGCCATTTATTGTGACCACACACGTTGGTGCTTTTTGAGCATAACTGGTTAAAATGTGCATGTAAACACACTCATTCTTTTGCGGACGTGCTGGTCCTCTGTCACGCGTTTAGCTATATTTATTTAATTATATTGGTCGTGGTTCTAAAAATCACAAATCCGATCATTTACTCGGTTTATGGCACTTTACAGTATAGAACTCGTGATATGCAACTTAAATGTCTGCCCTTAGCCACTGCCTGGTAATATTTCAGATTTCACTCACCAGTTCAGCACGCTCAGCGTCCTTTCACAGCGTGTTTATAGTAAAAGTTTGGTTTGCCTTAATGTGTGTCCAAAGATAAGATCCATGTATCATCTTTATTACCCTCTTTGGTCTTTACGGGTAGATATCGATAAAAAAAAAGAAAGATAAAATTAGATTTTAAATTAGAAACTTCTAGATAAAATTAGTATACATTTACTATAGTAATTAATACTCTGACACTAATTTGGGCAAAGCGACTAATGACTTCTTTAAGACTTGAAGCTAAAAGTTGACGATTTGTAAATTGACTTGGACTTGACTTGGGACTTGCCTGCCTTGACTTGGGACTTGCCTGCCTTGACTTGGGACTTGCCTGCCTTGACTTGGGACTTCACTCGGACTTTAATGCAATGACTTGAGACTTACTTGTGACTTGGAAAACAATGACTTGGTCCCACCTCTGCAAGTTGGACACGTGGAGAGTTGCAATGTCAAGTCACTTTTCTGGTTGACTGTAACTTCTATATTATGTCTTTGACGGGCATAAAAAACAAAAAATCATTGAAAAGTCAAAAATGCTTTCATTGTTCA
This sequence comes from Xyrauchen texanus, assembly GCF_025860055.1. Classification (NCBI taxonomy): domain Eukaryota; kingdom Metazoa; phylum Chordata; class Actinopteri; order Cypriniformes; family Catostomidae; genus Xyrauchen; species Xyrauchen texanus. Next base: position 22,723 of record NW_026267006.1, read on the forward strand.
ACCTTATATTATTTTTATTATTTATTATTATTTTTTGGCTGTTCATGTTCTGCAATTTTGGACACAATTTAATGTAAGACCTTGGCATGATTATTAATAAAAAAAAATAAATAAAAAAAAGTTATCTTTAAGGAAATCTGAATTGATGTGTTGTTATTGTAATCGATGACTCAGCGAGTGAACCGCTGAATGGGCTTTATTGGATTTCGCGAGATTTCATTTCAAAGGGCAAACGCTCCTAACAAGTGTGTCATCTCATTATCGTGGCAAGATTCGATGCCGCTTTTATTCTTAAAAGTTTTTCAAGTCCTTCGGTTATTTTCTGATGCATTTGTTTTTGGAACAATTTCTTTAATAGGCTATATTTACTGGACTCAAGTCTGCTCTGCTCGCAACACAATAATCTCCTCCTCACAAGCATGCCCGATAAGTTTCATGAAATGATAATAATAATAAAGGATTGAGTTTATCCCACCCAACAATTCCTACAAAAACATTTCAGCGTTCTTGTGAAAAATGCGTTCATTACCACGTCTCCATTACAGTCGTATTCATGCAAATCTTAAAGGCGTGCATGTGACATTTTTAAACCACTCACAACCTACGTGCAAAAGACTCTTCTACCTTTTCAGCCTACATTTCCATTGCTCTCTTCTTCTGTTCATCTCTCCTCGTCACATGAATGCAGACGGAATTCTGAATTCGATGACACCAAGCTTGGCAAAATCGGACCGACCGTCCTAAAGATTTATCTGTGAAACAATCCAGCCAATCAGATTCGATATGCAAATGAGGGTGGACATAATGAGGGTGGAAGTCGTTTTTACCTCTATACCTAACCCTAACCCTAACCCTAACCCTAACCCTAACCCTAACCTAACCCTAACCTAACCCTAACCCTAACCCTAACCCTAACCCTAACCCTAGCCTAACCCTAACCCTAACCCTAACCCTAACCCTAACCTAACCTAACCCTAACCTAACCCTAACCCTAACCCTAACCCTAACCCTAACCCTAACTAACCCTAACCTAACCTAACCCTAACCCTAACCCTAACCCTAACCTAACCTAACCCTAACCCTAACCCTAACCCTAACCCTAACCCTAACCCTAACCTAAACCCACTCAAAGCATACCCTTACACCTAAACCTACTCTAAACCTACCCTTACACTTATAACGCTTTTAATTTAAAACCTACAATTTGTAACCCCACCTAACGCAACCCTAATTATTTAAACCCTGGGTATGTTGGTGCAGCATGGATTGGGTGGACGGGGCTCTCTGCCTGATCCTCTTGCCGGAACTTTGGGCCCGCGGGAAGCGACCAGTTGAGAGAAGGCCTGTGCACAACCGGGCCTGGGCCCTTTGGGGCCTGGACTTAGGATTTTACAATTTCCTAACCCTAACCCTAACCCTAACCCTAACCTAACCCTAACCCTAACCCTAACCCTAACCCTACCTAACCCTAACCCTAACCCTAACCCTAACCCAACCCTAACCTAACCCTAACCTAACCCTAACCCTAACCCTAACCCTAACCCTAACCTAACCCTAACCCTAACCCTAACTCTAACCCTAACCCTCTAACCCCCTAACCTAACCCTAACCCTAACCCCCTAAGGAAGGACGATAGAAGAAATCTAAAAGTTTTAACCTAATAATCTATAGCAGTCTGGGGAGACTGTTGGGGGGGCCATTGTCCCTAAAAACCCTAACCCTAATGTAGGAAAAATCTAAAGAGTGAACCTAATAGCCAAAAGTCTCAAGGCCATGTGGGGGGTACAAATAGGCGCAGACAGGAATTTCTCTTTTGAACAAGGAAGGACGATAGAAGGAATCTAAAAAGTTTTACAAATAGGCATAGGACTGGAACTTGTTTGGAACAAAAAGCAAAATAAAGGAGATTCTTGAATCAAGATTTTCCTAAAACCCTAGTGGCCGAAAGTCTCAAGGCCATGTGGGGGGCACAAACAGGCCTAGGTAGGGGATTCCCCCTTTTTTGTAATTTAGGCAAAGGTCGATCGGTCCACCAGAAACATGCGCCGGCCAGTGCTTTTCTGCGAGTCCCCTAAGTAAACTATAGCAGTCTGGGGGGACTGTTATGGGGGGGGCCGTTGTCCCTAACAACCTAACCCTAACCCTAACCCTCACCTGTAGTAAGTCACTCTGATCACTAGGAAAGCACTACAACCAGGAACAGGAAAAAATACTTTAGGGGAATTACAGTAATGTTTTCTTGAACTTATTAGTTTATTGTACGTACAGTAAGGGAGTTATTGTCAAAATTTCACCTGTAGTAAGTCAGTCTGATCACTAGGAAAGCACTACAGCCATTGGAACAGGAAAAAATACTTTAGGGGAATTACAGTAATTTTCTATTGAACTTATTAGTTTATTGTACGTACAGTAAGGGAGTTATTGTCAAAATTTCACCTGTAGTAAGTCAATATGGTCACTAGGAAAGCACTACAGCCTTTGGAACAGGAAAAAATGCTTTAGGGGAATTACAGTAATTTTCTATTGAACTTATTAGTTTATTGTACGTACAGTAAGGGAGTTATTGTCAAAATTTCACCTGTAGTAAGTCAGTCTGATCACTAGGAAAGCACTAAAGCCATTGGAATATAAATATTAAAAAACACTATAGGGGAATTACAGTTTATTACATAAACATTTGATAATTGTACAGTAAGGGAGTTATTGTGAAAATTTCACCTGTAGTAAGTCATTATGGTCAATAGGAAAGCACTACAGCCATTGGAACAGGAAAAAATACTTTAGGGGAATTACAGTAATGTTTTCTTGAACTTATTAGATTATTGTACGTACAGTAAGGGAGTTATTGTCAAAATTGCACCTGTAGTAAGTCAGTATGGTCACTAGGAAAGCACTACAGCCTTTGGAACAGGAAAAAATGCTTTAGGGGAATTAAAGTAATTTTCTATTGAACTTATTAGTTTATTGTACGTACAGTAAGGGAGTTATTGTCAAAATTTCACCTGTAGTAAGTCAGTCTGATCACTAGGAAAGCACTACAGCCATTGGAACAGGAAAAAATACTTTAGGGGAATTACAGTAATGTTTTCTTGAACTTATTAGTTTATTGTACGTACAGTAAGGGAGTTATTGTCAAAATTTCACCTGTAGTAAGTCAGTCTGATCACTAGGAAAGCACTACAGCCAGGAACAGGAAAAATACTTTAGGGGAATTACAGTAATGTTTTCTTGAACTTATTAGTTTATTGTACGTACAGTAAGGGAGTTATTGTCAAACTTTCACCTGTAGTAAGTCAGTATGGTCACTAGGAAAGAACTACAGCCTTTGGAACAGGAAAAAATACTTTAGGGGAATTACAGTAATTTTCTATTGAACTTATTAGTTTATTGTACGTACAGTAAGGGAGTTATTGTCAATTTCACCTGTAGTAAGTCAGTATGGTCACTAGGAAAGCACTACAGCCTTTGGAACAGGAAAAAATGCTTTAGGGGAATTAAAGTAATTTTCTATTGAACTTATTAGTTTATTGTACGTACAGTAAGGGAGTTATTGTCAAAATTTCACCTGTAGTAAGTCAGTCTGATCACTAGGAAAGCACTACAGACATTGGAACAGGAAAAAATACTTTAGGGGAATTACAGTAATGTTTTCTTGAACTTATTAGTTTATTGTACGTACAGTAAGGGAGTTATTGTCAAAATTTCACCTGTAGTAAGTCAGTATTGTCACTAGGAAAGCACTACAGCCTTTGGAACAGGAAAAAATACTTTAGGGGAATTACAGTAATTTTCTATTGAACTTATTAGTTTATTGTACGTACAGTAAGGGAGTTATTGTCAAAAGTTCACCTGTAGTAAGTCAGTCTGATCACTAGGAAAGCACTACAGCCATTGGAACAGGAAAAAATACTTTAGGGGAATTACAGTAATTTTCTATTGAACTTATTAGTTTATTGTACGTACAGTAAGGGAGTTATTGTCAAAATTTCACCTGTAGTAAGTCAGTCTGATCACTAGGAAAGCACTACAGCCATTGGAATATAAATATAAAAAACACTATAGGGGAATTACAGTTTATTACATAAACATATTTGATAATTGTACAGTAAGGGAGTTATTGTGAAAATTTCACCTGTAGTAAGTCATTATGGTCACTAGGAAAGCACTACAGCCATTGGAACAGGAAAAAATACTTTAGGGGAATTACAGTAATGTTTTCTTGAACCTATTAGTTTATTGTACGTACAGTAAGGGAGTTATTGTCAAAATTTCACCTGTAGTAAGTCAGTCTGATCACTAGGAAAGCACTACAGCCAGGAACAGGAAAAAACACTTTAGGGGAATTACAGTAATGTTTTCTTGAACTTATTAGTTTATTGTACGTACAGTAAGGGAGTTATTGTCAAAATTGCACCTGTAGTAAGTCAGTATGGTCACTAGGAAAGCACTACAGCCTTTGGAACAGGAAAAAATACTTTAGGGGAATTACAGTAATTTTCTATTGAACTTATTAGTTTATTGTACGTACAGTAAGGGAGTTATTGTCAAAATTTCACCTGTAGTAAGTCAGTATGGTCACTAGGAAAGCACTACAGCCTTTGGAACAGGAAAAAATGCTTTAGGGGAATTAAAGTAATTTTCTATTGAACTTATTAGTTTATTGTACGTACAATAAGGGAGTTATTGTCAAAATTTCACCTGTAGTAAGTCAGTCTGATCACTAGGAAAGCACTACAGCCATTGGAACAGGAAAAATACTTTAGGGGAATTACAGTAATGTTTTCTTGAACTTATTAGTTTATTGTACGTACAGTAAGGGAGTTATTGTCAAAATGTCACCTGTAGTAAGTCAGTCTGATCACTAGGAAAGCACTACAGCCATTGGAACAGGAAAAAATACTTTAGGGGAATAACAGTAATTTTCTATTGAACTTATTAGTTTATTGTACGTACAGTAAGGGAGTTATTGTCAAAATTTCACCTGTAGTAAGTCAGTCTGATCACTAGGAAAGCACTACAGCCATTGGAACAGGAAAAAATACTTTAGGGGAATTACAGTAATTTTCTATTGAACTTATTAGTTTATTGTACGTACAGTAAGGGAGTTATTGTCAAAATTTCACCTGTAGTCAGTCTGATCACTAGGAAAGCACTACAGCCATTGGAATATAAATATAAAAAAACACTATAGGAGAATTACAGTTTATTACATAAACATATTTGATAATTGTACAGTAATGGAGTTATTGTGAAAATTTCACCTGTAGTAAGTCATTATGGTCACTAGGAAAGCACTACAGCCATTGGAACAGGAAAAAATACTTTAGGGGAATTACAGTAATGTTTTCTTGAACTTATTAGTTTATTGTACGTACAGTAAGGGAGTTATTGTCAAAATTTCACCTGTAGTAAGTCAGTCTGATCACTAGGAAAGCACTACAGCCATTGGAACAGGAAAAAATACTTTAGGGGAATTACAGTAATTTTCTATTGAACTTATTAGTTTATTGTACGTACAGTAAGGGAGTTATTGTCAAAATGTCACCTGTAGTAAGTCAGTCTGATCACTAGGAAAGCACTACAGCCATTGGAACAGGAAAAAATACTTTAGGGGAATAACAGTAATTTTCTATTGAACTTATTAGTTTATTGTACGTACAGTAAGGGAGTTATTGTCAAAATTTCACCTGTAGTAAGTCAGTCTGATCACTAGGAAAGCACTACAGCCATTGGAACAGGAAAAAATGCTTTAGGGGAATTAAAGTAATTTTCTATTGAACTTATTAGTTTATTGTACGTACAATAAGGGAGTTATTGTCAAAATTTCACCTGTAGTAAGTCAGTCTGATCACTAGGAAAGCACTACAGCCATTGGAACAGGAAAAATACTTTAGGGGAATTACAGTAATGTTTTCTTGAACTTATTAGTTTATTGTACGTACAGTAAGGGAGTTATTGTCAAAATGTCACCTGTAGTAAGTCAGTCTGATCACTAGGAAAGCACTACAGCCATTGGAACAGGAAAAAATACTTTAGGGGAATAACAGTAATTTTCTATTGAACTTATTAGTTTATTGTACGTACAGTAAGGGAGTTATTGTCAAAATTTCACCTGTAGTAAGTCAGTCTGATCACTAGGAAAGCACTACAGCCATTGGAACAGGAAAAAATACTTTAGGGGAATTACAGTAATTTTCTATTGAACTTATTAGTTTATTGTACGTACAGTAAGGGAGTTATTGTCAAAATTTCACCTGTAGTCAGTCTGATCACTAGGAAAGCACTACAGCCATTGGAATATAAATATAAAAAAACACTATAGAAGAATTACAGTTTATTACATAAACATATTTGATAATTGTACAGTAATGGAGTTATTGTGAAAATTTCACCTGTAGTAAGTCATTATGGTCACTAGGAAAGCACTACAGCCATTGGAACAGGAAAAAATACTTTAGGGGAATTACAGTAATGTTTTCTTGAACTTATTAGTTTATTGTACGTACAGTAAGGGAGTTATTGTCAAAATTTCACCTGTAGTAAGTCAGTCTGATCACTAGGAAAGCACTACAGCCATTGGAACAGGAAAAAATACTTTAGGGGAATTACAGTAATTTTCTATTGAACTTATTAGTTTATTGTACGTACAGTAAGGGAGTTATTGTCAAAATTTCACCTGTAGTAAGTCAGTCTGATCACTAGGAAAGCACTACAGCCATTGGAACAGGAAAAAATACTTTAGGGGAATTACAGTAATTTTCTATTGAACTTATTAGTTTATTGTACGTACAGTAAGGGCGTTATTGTCAAAATTTCACCTGTAGTAAGTCAGTATGGTCACTAGGAAAGCACTACAGCCTTTGGAACAGGAAAAAATACTTTAGGGGAATTACAGTAATGTTTTCTTGAACTTATTAGTTTATTGTACGTACAGTAAGGGAGTTATTGTCAAAATTTCACCTGTAGTAAGTCAGTCTGATCACTAGGAAAGCACTACAGCCAGGAACAGGAAAAAATACTTTAGGGGAATTACAGTAATGTTTTCTTGAACTTATTAGTTTATTGTACGTACAGTAAGGGAGTTATTGTCAAAATTTCACCTGTAGTAAGTCAGTATGGTCACTAGGAAAGAACTACAGCCTTTGGAACAGGAAAAAATACTTTAGGGGAATTACAATAATTTTCTATTGAACTTATTAGTTTATTGTACGTACAGTAAGGGAGTTATTGTCAAAATTTCACCTGTATTAAGTCAGTCTGATCACTAGGAAAGCACTACAGCCATTGGAACAGGAAAAAATACTTTAGGGGAATTACAGTAATGTTTTCTTGAACTTATTAGTTTATTGTACGTACAGTAAGGGAGTTATTGTCAAAATTTCACCTGTAGTAAGTCAGTCTGATCACTAGGAAAGCACTACAGCCATTGGAACAGGAAAAAATACTTTAGGGGAATTACAGTAATGTTTTCTTGAACTTATTAGTTTATTGTACGTACAGTAAGGGAGTTATTGTCAAAATTTCACCTGTAGTAAGTCAGTCTGATCACTAGGAAAGCACTACAGCCATTGGAACAGGAAAAAATACTTTAGGGGAATTACAGTAATGTTTTCTTGAACTTATTAGTTTATTGTACGTACAGTAAGGGAGTTATTGTCAAAATTTCACCTGTAGTAAGTCAGTCTGATCACTAGGAAAGCACTACAGCCATTGGAATATAAATATAAAAAAACACTATAGGGGAATTACAGTTTATTACATAAACATATTTGATAATTGTACAGTAAGGGAGTTATTGTGAAAATGTCACCTGTAGTAAGTCATTATGGTCACTAGGAAAGCACTACAGCCATTGGAACAGGAAAAAATACTTTAGGGGAATTACAGTAATGTTTTCTTGAACCTATTAGTTTATTGTACGTACAGTAAGGGAGTTATTGTCAAAATTTCACCTGTAGTAAGTCAGTCTGATCACTAGGAAAGCACTACAGCCAGGAACAGGAAAAAACACTTTAGGGGAATTACAGTAATGTTTTCTTGAACTTATTAGTTTATTGTACGTACAGTAAGGGAGTTATTGTCAAAATTGCACCTGTAGTAAGTCAGTATGGTCACTAGGAAAGCACTACAGCCTTTGGAACAGGAAAAAATACTTTAGGGGAATTACAGTAATTTTCTATTGAACTTATTAGTTTATTGTACGTACAGTAAGGGAGTTATTGTCAAAATTTCACCTGTAGTAAGTCAGTATGGTCACTAGGAAAGCACTACAGCCTTTGGAACAGGAAAAAATGCTTTAGGGGAATTACAGTAATGTTTTCTTGAACTTATTAGTTTATTGTACGTACAGTAAGGGAGTTATTGTCAAAATGTCACCTGTAGTAAGTCAGTCTGATCACTAGGAAAGCACTACAGCCATTGGAACAGGAAAAAATACTTTAGGGGAATAACAGTAATTTTCTATTGAACTTATTAGTTTATTGTACGTACAGTAAGGGAGTTATTGTCAAAATTTCACCTGTAGTAAGTCAGTCTGATCACTAGGAAAGCACTACAGCCATTGGAACAGGAAAAAATACTTTAGGGGAATTACAGTAATTTTCTATTGAACTTATTAGTTTATTGTACGTACAGTAAGGGAGTTATTGTCAAAATTTCACCTGTAGTCAGTCTGATCACTAGGAAAGCACTACAGCCATTGGAATATAAATATAAAAAAACACTATAGGAGAATTACAGTTTATTACATAAACATATTTGATAATTGTACAGTAATGGAGTTATTGTGAAAATTTCACCTGTAGTAAGTCATTATGGTCACTAGGAAAGCACTACAGCCATTGGAACAGGAAAAAATACTTTAGGGGAATTACAGTAATGTTTTCTTGAACTTATTAGTTTATTGTACGTACAGTAAGGGAGTTATTGTCAAAATTTCACCTGTAGTAAGTCAGTCTGATCACTAGGAAAGCACTACAGCCATTGGAACAGGAAAAAATACTTTAGGGGAATTACAGTAATTTTCTATTGAACTTATTAGTTTATTGTACGTACAGTAAGGGAGTTATTGTCAAAATGTCACCTGTAGTAAGTCAGTCTGATCACTAGGAAAGCACTACAGCCATTGGAATATAAATATAAAAAAACACTATAGGGGAATTACAGTTTATTACATAAACATTTGATAATTGTACAGTAAGGGAGTTATTGTGAAAATTTCACCTGTAGTAAGTCATTATGGTCACTAGGAAAGCACTACAGCCATTGGAACAGGAAAAAATACTTTAGGGGAATTACAGTAATGTTTTCTTGAACGTATTAGTTTATTGTACGTACAATAAGGGAGTTATTGTCAAAATTTCACCTGTAGTAAGTCAGTCTGATCACTAGGAAAGCACTACAGCCAGGAACAGGAAAAAACACTTTAGGGGAATTACAGTAATGTTCTCTTGAACTTATTAGTTTATTGTACGTACAGTAAGGGAGTTATTGTCAAAATTGCACCTGTAGTAAGTCAGTATGGTCACTAGGAAAGCACTACAGCCTTTGGAACAGGAAAAAATACTTTAGGGGAATTACAGTAATTTTCTATTGAACTTATTAGTTTATTGTACGTACAGTAAGGGAGTTATTGTCAAAATTTCACCTGTAGTAAGTCAGTATGGTCACTAGGAAAGCACTACAGCCTTTGGAACAGGAAAAAATACTTTAGGGGAATTACAGTAATGTTTTCTTGAACTTATTAGTTTATTGTACGTACAGTAAGGGAGTTATTGTCAAAATTTCACCTGTAGTAAGTCAGTCTGATCACTAGGAAAGCACTACAGCCAGGAACAGGAAAAAATACTTTAGGGGAATTACAGTAATGTTTTCTTGAACTTATCAGTTTATTGTACGTACAGTAAGGGAGTTATTGTCAAAATTTCACCTGTAGTAAGTCAGTATGGTCACTAGGAAAGCACTACAGCCTTTGGAACAGGAAAAAATACTTTAGGGGAATTACAATAATTTTCTATTGAACTTATTAGTTTATTGTACGTACAGTAAGGGAGTTATTGTCAAAATTTCACCTGTATTAAGTCAGTCTGATCACTAGGAAAGCACTACAGCCATTGGAACAGGAAAAAATACTTTAGGGGAATTACAGTAATTTTCTATTGAACTTATTAGTTTATTGTACGTACAGTAAGGGAGTTATTGTCAAAATTTCACCTGTAGTAAGTCAGTCTGATCACTAGGAAAGCACTACAGCCATTGGAATATAAATATAAAAAAACACTATAGGGAAATTACAGTTTATTACATAAACATTTGATAATTGTACAGTAAGGGAGTTATTGTGAAAATTTCACCTGTAGTAAGTCATTATGGTCACTAGGAAAGCACTACAGCCATTGGAACAGGAAAAAATACTTTAAGGGAATTACAGTAATGTTTTCTTGAACTTATTAGTTTATTGTACGTACAATAAGGGAGTTATTGTCAAAATTTCACCTGTAGTAAGTCAGTCTGATCACTAGGAAAGCACTACAGCCAGGAACAGGAAAAAACACTTTAGGGGAATTACAGTAATGTTCTCTTGAACTTATTAGTTTATTGTACGTACAGTAAGGGAGTTATTGTCAAAATTGCACCTGTAGTAAGTCAGTATGGTCACTAGGAAAGCACTACAGCCTTTGGAACAGGAAAAAATACTTTAGGGGAATTACAGTAATTTTCTATTGAACTTATTAGTTTATTGTACGTACAGTAAGGGAGTTATTGTCAAAATTTCACCTGTAGTAAGTCAGTATGGTCACTAGGAAAGCACTACAGCCTTTGGAACAGGAAAAAATACTTTAGGGGAATTACAGTAATTTTCTATTGAACTTATTAGTTTATTGTACGTACAGTAAGGGAGTTATTGTCAAAATTTCACCTGTAGTAAGTCAGTATGGTCACTAGGAAAGCACTACAGCCTTTGGAACAGGAAAAAATGCTTTAGGGGAATTAAAGTAATTTTCTATTGAACTTATTAGTTTATTGTACGTACAGTAAGGGAGTTATTGTCAAAATTTCACCTGTAGTAAGTCAGTCTGATCACTAGGAAAGCACTACAGACATTGGAACAGGAAAAAATACTTTAGGGGAATTACAGTAATGTTTTCTTGAACTTATTAGTTTATTGTACGTACAGTAAGGGAGTTATTGTCAAAATTTCACCTGTAGTAAGTCAGTCTGATCACTAGGAAAGCACTACAGCCATTGGAACAGGAAAAAAACTTTAGGGGAATTACAGTCATTTTCTATTGAACTTATTAGTTTATTGTACGTACAGTAAGGGAGTTATTGTCAAAATTTCACCTGTAGTAAGTCAGTCTGATCACTAGGAAAGCACTACATCCATTGGAATATAAATATAAAAAAACACTATAGGGGAATTACAGTTTATTACATAAACATATTTGATAATTGTACAGTAAGGGAGTTATTGTGAAAATTTCACCTGTAGTAAGTCATTATGGTCACTAGGAAAGCACTACAGCCATTGGAACAGGAAAAAATACTTTAGGGGAATTACAGTAATGTTTTCTTGAACTTATTAGTTTATTGTACGTACAGTAAGGGAGTTATTGTCAAAATTTCACCTGTAGTAAGTCAGTCTGATCACTAGGAAAGCACTACAGCCAGGAACAGGAAAAAACACTTTAGGGGAATTACAGTAATGTTTTCTTGAACTTATTAGTTTATTGTATGTACAGTAAGGGAGTTATTGTCAAAATTGCACCTGTAGTAAGTCAGTATGGTCACTAGGAAAGCACTACAGCCTTTGGAACAGGAAAAAATGCTTTAGGGGAATTAAAGTAATTTTCTATTGAACTTATTAGTTTATTGTACGTACAGTAAGGGAGTTATTGTCAATTTCACCTGTAGTAAGTCAGTCTGATCACTAGGAAAGCACTACAGCCATTGGAACAGGAAAAAATACTTTAGGGGAATTACAGTAATTTTCTATTGAACTTATTAGTTTATTGTACGTACAGTAAGGGAGTTATTGTCAAAATTTCACCTGTAGTAAGTCAGTATGGTCACTAGGAAAGCACTACAGCCTTTGGAACAGGAAAAAATAATTTAGGGGAATTACAGTAATTTTCTATTGAACTTATTAGTTTATTGTACGTACAGTAAGGGAGTTATTGTCAAAATTTCACCTGTAGTAAGTCAGTATGGTCACTAGGAAAGCACTACAGCCTTTGGAACAGGAAAAAATACTTTAGGGGAATTACAGTAATTTTCTATTGAACTTATTAGTTTATTGTACGTACAGTAAGGGAGTTATTGTCAAAATTTCACCTGTAGTAAGTCAGTATGGTCACTAGGAAAGCACTACAGCCTTTGGAACAGGAAAAAATGCTTTAGGGGAATTAAAGTCATTTTCTATTGAACTTATTAGTTTATTGTACGTACAGTAAGGGAGTTATTGTCAAAATTTCACCTGTAGTAAGTCAGTCTGATCACTAGGAAAGCACTACAGCCATTGGAACAGGAAAAAATACTTTAGGGGAATTACAGTAATGTTTTCTTGAACTTATTTATTGTACGTACAGTAAGGGAGTTATTGTCAAAATTTCACCTGTAGTAAGTCAGTCTGATCACTAGGAAAGCACTACAGCCATTGGAACAGGAAAAAAACTTTAGGGGAATTACAGTAATGTTTTCTTGAACTTATTAGTTTATTGTACGTACAGTAAGGGAGTTATTGTCAAAATTTCTCCTGTAGTAAGTCAGTCTGATCACTAGGAAAGCACTACAGCCATTGGAACAGGAAAAAATACTTTAGGGGAATTACAGTCATTTTCTATTGAACTTATTAGTTTATTGTACGTACAGTAAGGGAGTTATTGTCAAAATTTCACCTGTAGTAAGTCAGTCTGATCACTAGGAAAGCACTACAGCCATTGGAACAGGAAAAATACTTTAGGGGAATTACAGTAATTTTCTATTGAACTTATTAGTTTATTGTACGTACAGTAAGGGAGTTATTGTCAAAATTTCACCTGTAGTAAGTCAGTCTGATCACTAGCAAAGCACTACATCCATTGGAATATAAATATAAAAAAACACTATAGGGGAATTACAGTTTATTACATAAACATATTTGATAATTGTACAGTAAGGGAGTTATTGTGAAAATTTCACCTGTAGTAAGTCATTATGGTCACTAGGAAAGCACTACAGCCATTGGAACAGGAAAAAATACTTTAGGGGAATTACAGTAATGTTTTCTTGAACTTATTAGTTTATTGTACGTACAGTAAGGGAGTTATTGTCAAAATTTCACCTGTAGTAAGTCAGTCTGATCACTAGGAAAGCACTACAGCCAGGAACAGGAAAAAACACTTTAGGGGAATTACAGTAATGTTTTCTTGAACTTATTAGTTTATTGTACGTACAGTAAGGGAGTTATTGTCAAAATTGCACCTGTAGTAAGTCAGTATGGTCACTAGGAAAGCACTACAGCCTTTGGAACAGGAAAAAATACTTTAGGGGAATTACAGTAATTTTCTATTGAACTTATTAGTTTATTGTACGTACAGTAAGGGAGTTATTGTCAAAATGTCACCTGTAGTAAGTCAGTATGGTCACTAGGAAAGCACTACAGCCTTTGGAACAGGAAAAAATGCTTTAGGGGAATTAAAGTCATTTTCTATTGAACTTATTAGTTTATTGTACGTACAGTAAGGGAGTTATTGTCAAAATTTCACCTGTAGTAAGTCAGTCTGATCACTAGGAAAGCACTACAGCCATTGGAACAGGAAAAAATACTTTAGGGGAATTACAGTAATGTTTTCTTGAACTTATTAGTTTATTGTACGTACAGTAAGGGAGTTATTGTCAAAATTTCACCTGTAGTAAGTCAGTCTGATCACTAGGAAAGCACTACAGCCATTGGAACAGGAAAAAAACTTTAGGGGAATTACAGTAATGTTTTCTTGAACTTATTAGTTTATTGTACGTACAGTAAGGGAGTTATTGTCAAAATTTCTCCTGTAGTAAGTCAGTCTGATCACTAGGAAAGCACTACAGCCATTGGAACAGGAAAAAATACTTTAGGGGAATTACAGTCATTTTCTATTGAACTTATTAGTTTATTGTACGTACAGTAAGGGAGTTATTGTCAAAATTTCACCTGTAGTAAGTCAGTCTGATCACTAGGAAAGCACTACAGCCATTGGAACAGGAAAAAATACTTTAGGGGAATTACAGTAATTTTCTATTGAACTTATTAGTTTATTGTACGTACAGTAAGGGAGTTATTGTCAAAATTTCACCTGTAGTAAGTCAGTCTGATCACTAGCAAAGCACTACATCCATTGGAATATAAATATAAAAAAACACTATAGGGGAATTACAGTTTATTACATAAACATATTTGATAATTGTACAGTAAGGGAGTTATTGTGAAAATTTCACCTGTAGTAAGTCATTATGGTCACTAGGAAAGCACTACAGCCATTGGAACAGGAAAAAATACTTTAGGGGAATTACAGTAATGTTTTCTTGAACTTATTAGTTTATTGTACGTACAGTAAGGGAGTTATTGTCAAAATTTCACCTGTAGTAAGTCAGTCTGATCACTAGGAAAGCACTACAGCCAGGAACAGGAAAAAACACTTTAGGGGAATTACAGTAATGTTTTCTTGAACTTATTAGTTTATTGTACGTACAGTAAGGGAGTTATTGTCAAAATTGCACCTGTAGTAAGTCAGTATGGTCACTAGGAAAGCACTACAGCCTTTGGAACAGGAAAAAATACTTTAGGGGAATTACAGTAATTTTCTATTGAACTTATTAGTTTATTGTACGTACAGTAAGGGAGTTATTGTCAAAATGTCACCTGTAGTAAGTCAGTATGGTCACTAGGAAAGCACTACAGCCTTTGGAACAGGAAAAAATGCTTTAGGGGAATTAAAGTAATTTTCTATTGAACTTATTAGTTTATTGTACGTACAGTAAGGGAGTTATTGTCAAAATTTCACCTGTAGTAAGTCAGTCTGATCACTAGGAAAGCACTACAGCCATTGGAACAGGAAAAATACTTTAGGGGAATTACAGTAATGTTTTCTTGAACTTATTAGTTTATTGTACGTACAGTAAGGGAGTTATTGTCAAAATTTCACCTGTAGTAAGTCAGTCTGATCACTAGGAAAGCACTACAGCCAGGAACAGGAAAAAACACTAAGGGAATTACAGTAATGTTTTCTTGAACTTATTAGTTTATTGTACGTACAGTAAGGGAGTTATTGTCAAAATTGCACCTGTAGTAAGTCAGTATGGTCACTAGGAAAGCACTACAGCCTTTGGAACAGGAAAAAATACTTTAGGGGAATTACAGTAATTTTCTATTGAACTTATTAGTTTATTGTACGTACAGTAAGGGAGTTATTGTCAAAATTTCACCTGTAGTAAGTCAGTATGGTCACTAGGAAAGCACTACAGCCTTTGGAACAGGAAAAAATGCTTTAGGGGAATTAAAGTAATTTTCTATTGAACTTATTAGTTTATTGTACGTACAGTAAGGGAGTTATTGTCAATTTCACCTGTAGTAAGTCAGTCTGATCACTAGGAAAGCACTACAGCCATTGGAACAGGAAAAAATACTTTAGGGGAATTACAGTAATTTTCTATTGAACTTATTAGTTTATTGTACGTACAGTAAGGGAGTTATTGTCAAAATTTCACCTGTAGTAAGTCAGTATGGTCACTAGGAAAGCACTACAGCCTTTGGAACAGGAAAAAATAATTTAGGGGAATTACAGTAATTTTCTATTGAACTTATTAGTTTATTGTACGTACAGTAAGGGAGTTATTGTCAAAATTTCACCTGTAGTAAGTTAGTATGGTCACTAGGAAAGCACTACAGCCTTTGGAACAGGAAAAAATACTTTAGGGGAATTACAGTAATTTTCTATTGAACTTATTAGTTTATTGTACGTACAGTAAGGGAGTTATTGTCAAAATTTCACCTGTAGTAAGTCAGTATGGTCACTAGGAAAGCACTACAGCCTTTGGAACAGGAAAAAATGCTTTAGGGGAATTAAAGTCATTTTCTATTGAACTTATTAGTTTATTGTACGTACAGTAAGGGAGTTATTGTCAAAATTTCACCTGTAGTAAGTCAGTCTGATCACTAGGAAAGCACTACAGCCATTGGAACAGGAAAAAATACTTTAGGGGAATTACAGTAATGTTTTCTTGAACTTATTTATTGTACGTACAGTAAGGGAGTTATTGTCAAAATTTCACCTGTAGTAAGTCAGTCTGATCACTAGGAAAGCACTACAGCCATTGGAACAGGAAAAAAAACTTTAGGGGAATTACAGTAATGTTTTCTTGAACTTATTAGTTTATTGTACGTACAGTAAGGGAGTTATTGTCAAAATTTCTCCTGTAGTAAGTCAGTCTGATCACTAGGAAAGCACTACAGCCATTGGAACAGGAAAAAATACTTTAGGGGAATTACAGTCATTTTCTATTGAACTTATTAGTTTATTGTACGTACAGTAAGGGAGTTATTGTCAAAATTTCACCTGTAGTAAGTCAGTCTGATCACTAGGAAAGCACTACAGCCATTGGAACAGGAAAAAATACTTTAGGGGAATTACAGTAATTTTCTATTGAACTTATTAGTTTATTGTACGTACAGTAAGGGAGTTATTGTCAAAATTTCACCTGTAGTAAGTCAGTCTGATCACTAGCAAAGCACTACATCCATTGGAATATAAATATAAAAAACACTATAGGGGAATTACAGTTTATTACATAAACATATTTGATAATTGTACAGTAAGGGAGTTATTGTGAAAATTTCACCTGTAGTAAGTCATTATGGTCACTAGGAAAGCACTACAGCCATTGGAACAGGAAAAAATACTTTAGGGGAATTACAGTAATGTTTTCTTGAACTTATTAGTTTATTGTACGTACAGTAAGGGAGTTATTGTCAAAATTTCACCTGTAGTAAGTCAGTCTGATCACTAGGAAAGCACTACAGCCAGGAACAGGAAAAAACACTTTAGGGGAATTACAGTAATGTTTTCTTGAACTTATTAGTTTATTGTACGTACAGTAAGGGAGTTATTGTCAAAATTGCACCTGTAGTAAGTCAGTATGGTCACTAGGAAAGCACTACAGCCTTTGGAACAGGAAAAAATACTTTAGGGGAATTACAGTAATTTTCTATTGAACTTATTAGTTTATTGTACGTACAGTAAGGGAGTTATTGTCAAAATGTCACCTGTAGTAAGTCAGTATGGTCACTAGGAAAGCACTACAGCCTTTGGAACAGGAAAAAATGCTTTAGGGGAATTAAAGTAATTTTCTATTGAACTTATTAGTTTATTGTACGTACAGTAAGGGAGTTATTGTCAAAATTTCACCTGTAGTAAGTCAGTCTGATCACTAGGAAAGCACTACAGCCATTGGAACAGGAAAAATACTTTAGGGGAATTACAGTAATGTTTTCTTGAACTTATTAGTTTATTGTACGTACAGTAAGGGAGTTATTGTCAAAATTTCACCTGTAGTAAGTCAGTCTGATCACTAGGAAAGCACTACAGCCAGGAACAGGAAAAAACACTAAGGGAATTACAGTAATGTTTTCTTGAACTTATTAGTTTATTGTACGTACAGTAAGGGAGTTATTGTCAAAATTGCACCTGTAGTAAGTCAGTATGGTCACTAGGAAAGCACTACAGCCTTTGGAACAGGAAAAAATACTTTAGGGGAATTACAGTAATTTTCTATTGAACTTATTAGTTTATTGTACGTACAGTAAGGGAGTTATTGTCAAAATTTCACCTGTAGTAAGTCAGTATGGTCACTAGGAAAGCACTACAGCCTTTGGAACAGGAAAAAATGCTTTAGGGGAATTAAAGTCATTTTCTATTGAACTTATTAGTTTATTGTATGTACAGTAAGGGAGTTATTGTCAAAATTTCACCTGTAGTAAGTCAGTCTGATCACTAGGAAAGCACTACAGCCATTGGAACAGGAAAAATACTTTAGGGGAATTACAGTAATGTTTTCTTGAACTTATTAGTTTATTGTACGTACAGTAAGGGAGTTATTGTCAAAATTTCACCTGTAGTAAGTCAGTCTGATCACTAGGAAAGCACTACAGCCATTGGAACAGGAAAAAATACTTTAGGGGAATTACAGTAATTTTCTATTGAACTTATTAGTTTATTGTACGTACAGTAAGGGAGTTATTGTCAAAATTTCACCTGTAGTAAGTCAGTATGGTCACTAGGAAAGCACTACAGCCTTTGGAACAGGAAAAAATGCTTTAGGGGAATTAAAGTAATTTTCTATTGAACTTATTAGTTTATTGTACGTACAGTAAGGGAGTTATTGTCAAAATTTCACCTGTAGTAAGTCAGTCTGATCACTAGGAAAGCACTACAGACATTGGAACAGGAAAAAATACTTTAGGGGAATTACAGTAATGTTTTCTTGAACTTATTAGTTTATTGTACGTACAGTAAGGGAGTTATTGTCAAAATTTCACCTGTAGTAAGTCAGTATTGTCACTAGGAAAGCACTACAGCCTTTGGAACAGGAAAAAATACTTTAGGGGAATTACAGTAATTTTCTATTGAACTTATTAGTTTATTGTACGTACAGTAAGGGAGTTATTGTCAAAATTTCACCTGTAGTAAGTCAGTCTGATCACTAGGAAAGCACTACAGCCATTGGAACAGGAAAAAATACTTTAGGGGAATTACAGTAATTTTCTATTGAACTTATTAGTTTATTGTAACGTACAGTAAGGGAGTTATTGTCAAAATTTCACCTGTAGTAAGTCAGTCTGATCACTAGGAAAGCACTACAGCCATTGGAATATAAATATAAAAAAACACTATAGGGGAATTACAGTTTATTACATAAACATATTTGATAATTGTACAGTAAGGGAGTTATTGTGAAAATTTCACCTGTAGTAAGTCATTATGGTCACTAGGAAAGCACTACAGCCATTGGAACAGGAAAAAATACTTTAGGGGAATTACAGTAATGTTTTCTTGAACCTATTAGTTTATTGTACGTACAGTAAGGGAGTTATTGTCAAAATTTCACCTGTAGTAAGTCAGTCTGATCACTAGGAAAGCACTACAGCCAGGAACAGGAAAAAACACTTTAGGGGAATTACAGTAATGTTTTCTTGAACTTATTAGTTTATTGTACGTACAGTAAGGGAGTTATTGTCAAAATTGCACCTGTAGTAAGTCAGTATGGTCACTAGGAAAGCACTACAGCCTTTGGAACAGGAAAAAATACTTTAGGGGAATTACAGTAATTTTCTATTGAACTTATTAGTTTATTGTACGTACAGTAAGGGAGTTATTGTCAAAATTTCACCTGTAGTAAGTCAGTATGGTCACTAGGAAAGCACTACAGCCTTTGGAACAGGAAAAAATGCTTTAGGGGAATTAAAGTAATTTTCTATTGAACTTATTAGTTTATTGTACGTACAATAAGGGAGTTATTGTCAAAATTTCACCTGTAGTAAGTCAGTCTGATCACTAGGAAAGCACTACAGCCATTGGAACAGGAAAAATACTTTAGGGGAATTACAGTAATGTTTTCTTGAACTTATTAGTTTATTGTACGTACAGTAAGGGAGTTATTGTCAAAATGTCACCTGTAGTAAGTCAGTCTGATCACTAGGAAAGCACTACAGCCATTGGAACAGGAAAAAATACTTTAGGGGAATTACAGTAATTTTCTATTGAACTTATTAGTTTATTGTACGTACAGTAAGGGAGTTATTGTCAAAATTTCACCTGTAGTCAGTCTGATCACTAGGAAAGCACTACAGCCATTGGAATATAAATATAAAAAAACACTATAGGAGAATTACAGTTTATTACATAAACATATTTGATAATTGTACAGTAATGGAGTTATTGTGAAAATTTCACCTGTAGTAAGTCATTATGGTCACTAGGAAAGCACTACAGCCATTGGAACAGGAAAAAATACTTTAGGGGAATTACAGTAATGTTTTCTTGAACTTATTAGTTTATTGTACGTACAGTAAGGGAGTTATTGTCAAAATTTCACCTGTAGTAAGTCAGTCTGATCACTAGGAAAGCACTACAGCCATTGGAACAGGAAAAAATACTTTAGGGGAATTACAGTAATTTTCTATTGAACTTATTAGTTTATTGTACGTACAGTAAGGGAGTTATTGTCAAAATTTCACCTGTAGTAAGTCAGTCTGATCACTAGGAAAGCACTACAGCCATTGGAATATAAATATAAAAAAACACTATAGGGGAATTACAGTTTATTACTTAAACATTTGATAATTGTACAGTAAGGGAGTTATTGTGAAAATTTCACCTGTAGTAAGTCATTATGGTCACTAGGAAAGCACTACAGCCATTGGAACAGGAAAAAATACTTTAGGGGAATTACAGTAATGTTTTCTTGAACTTATTAGTTTATTGTACGTACAATAAGGGAGTTATTGTCAAAATTTCACCTGTAGTAAGTCAGTCTGATCACTAGGAAAGCACTACAGCCAGGAACAGGAAAAACACTTTAGGGGAATTACAGTAATGTTCTCTTGAACTTATTAGTTTATTGTACGTACAGTAAGGGAGTTATTGTCAAAATTGCACCTGTAGTAAGTCAGTATGGTCACTAGGAAAGCACTACAGCCTTTGGAACAGGAAAAAATACTTTAGGGGAATTACAGTAATTTTCTATTGAACTTATTAGTTTATTGTACGTACAGTAAGGGAGTTATTGTCAAAATTTCACCTGTAGTAAGTCAGTATGGTCACTAGGAAAGCACTACAGCCTTTGGAACAGGAAAAAATGCTTTAGGGGAATTAAAGTAATTTTCTATTGAACTTATTAGTTTATTGTACGTACAGTAAGGGAGTTATTGTCAAATTTCACCTGTAGTAAGTCAGTCTGATCACTAGGAAAGCACTACAGCCATTGGAACAGGAAAAAATACTTTAGGGGAATTACAGTAATGTTTTCTTGAACTTATTAGTTTATTGTACGTACAGTAAGGGAGTTATTGTCAAAATTTCACCTGTAGTAAGTCAGTCTGATCACTAGGAAAGCACTACAGCCATTGGAACAGGAAAAAATACTTTAGGGGAATTACAGTAATGTTTTCTTGAACTTATTAGTTTATTGTACGTACAGTAAGGGAGTTATTGTCAAAATTTCACCTGTAGTAAGTCAGTCTGATCACTAGGAAAGCACTACAGCCATTGGAACAGGAAAAAATACTTTAGGGGAATTACAGTCATTTTCTATTGAACTTATTAGTTTATTGTACGTACAGTAAGGGAGTTATTGTCAAAATTTCACCTGTAGTAAGTCAGTCTGATCACTAGGAAAGCACTACAGCCATTGGAACAGGAAAAAATACTTTAGGGGAATTACAGTAATTTTCTATTGAACTTATTAGTTTATTGTACGTACAGTAAGGGAGTTATTGTCAAAATTTCACCTGTAGTAAGTCAGTCTGATCACTAGGAAAGCACTACATCCATTGGAATATAAATATAAAAAAACACTATAGGGGAATTACAGTTTATTACATAAACATATTTGATAATTGTACAGTAAGGGAGTTATTGTGAAAATTTCACCTGTAGTAAGTCATTATGGTCACTAGGAAAGCCCTACAGCCATTGGAACAGGAAAAAATACTTTAGGGGAATTACAGTAATGTTTTCTTGAACTTATTAGTTTATTGTACGTACAGTAAGGGAGTTATTGTCAAAATTTCACCTGTAGTAAGTCAGTCTGATCACTAGGAAAGCACTACAGCCATTGGAACAGGAAAAATACTTTAGGGGAATTACAGTAATGTTTTCTTGAACTTATTAGTTTATTGTACGTACAGTAAGGGAGTTATTGTCAAAATTTCACCTGTAGTAAGTCAGTCTGATCACTAGGAAAGCACTACAGCCATTGGAACAGGAAAAAATACTTTAGGGGAATTACAGTAATTTTCTATTGAACTTATTAGTTTATTGTACGTACAGTAAGGGAGTTATTGTCAAAATTTCACCTGTAGTAAGTCAGTCTGATCACTAGGAAAGCACTACAGCCATTGGAACAGGAAAAAATACTTTAGGGGAATTACAGTAATTTTCTATTGAACTTATTAGTTTATTGTACGTACAATAAGGGAGTTATTGTCAAAATTTCACCTGTAGTAAGTCAGTCTGATCACTAGGAAAGCACTACAGCCATTGGAACAGGAAAAATACTTTAGGGGAATTACAGTAATGTTTTCTTGAACTTATTAGTTTATTGTACGTACAGTAAGGGAGTTATTGTCAAAATGTCACCTGTAGTAAGTCAGTCTGATCACTAGGAAAGCACTACAGCCATTGGAACAGGAAAAAATACTTTAGGGGAATTACAGTAATTTTCTATTGAACTTATTAGTTTATTGTACGTACAGTAAGGGAGTTATTGTCAAAATTTCACCTGTAGTCAGTCTGATCACTAGGAAAGCACTACAGCCATTGGAATATAAATATAAAAAAACACTATAGGAGAATTACAGTTTATTACATAAACATATTTGATAATTGTACAGTAATGGAGTTATTGTGAAAATTTCACCTGTAGTAAGTCATTATGGTCACTAGGAAAGCACTACAGCCATTGGAACAGGAAAAAATACTTTAGGGGAATTACAGTAATGTTTTCTTGAACTTATTAGTTTATTGTACGTACAGTAAGGGAGTTATTGTCAAAATTTCACCTGTAGTAAGTCAGTCTGATCACTAGGAAAGCACTACAGCCATTGGAACAGGAAAAAATACTTTAGGGGAATTACAGTAATTTTCTATTGAACTTATTAGTTTATTGTACGTACAGTAAGGGAGTTATTGTCAAAATTTCACCTGTAGTAAGTCAGTCTGATCACTAGGAAAGCACTACAGCCATTGGAATATAAATATAAAAAAACACTATAGGGGAATTACAGTTTATTACATAAACATTTGATAATTGTACAGTAAGGGAGTTATTGTGAAAATTTCACCTGTAGTAAGTCATTATGGTCACTAGGAAAGCACTACAGCCATTGGAACAGGAAAAAATACTTTAGGGGAATTACAGTAATGTTTTCTTGAACTTATTAGTTTATTGTACGTACAATAAGGGAGTTATTGTCAAAATTTCACCTGTAGTAAGTCAGTCTGATCACTAGGAAAGCACTACAGCCAGGAACAGGAAAAAACACTTTAGGGGAATTAGAGTAATGTTCTCTTGAACTTATTAGTTTATTGTACGTACAGTAAGGGAGTTATTGTCAAAATTGCACCTGTAGTAAGTCAGTATGGTCACTAGGAAAGCACTACAGCCTTTGGAACAGGAAAAAATACTTTAGGGGAATTACAGTAATTTTCTATTGAACTTATTAGTTTATTGTACGTACAGTAAGGGAGTTATTGTCAAAATTTCACCTGTAGTAAGTCAGTATGGTCACTAGGAAAGCACTACAGCCTTTGGAACAGGAAAAAATGCTTTAGGGGAATTAAAGTAATTTTCTATTGAACTTATTAGTTTATTGTACGTACAGTAAGGGAGTTATTGTCAAAATTTCACCTGTAGTAAGTCAGTCTGATCACTAGGAAAGCACTACAGCCATTGGAACAGGAAAAAATACTTTAGGGGAATTACAGTAATGTTTTCTTGAACTTATTAGTTTATTGTACGTACAGTAAGGGAGTTATTGTCAAAATTTCACCTGTAGTAAGTCAGTCTGATCACTAGGAAAGCACTACAGCCATTGGAACAGGAAAAAATACTTTAGGGGAATTACAGTAATGTTTTCTTGAACTTATTAGTTTATTGTACGTACAGTAAGGGAGTTATTGTCAAAATTTCACCTGTAGTAAGTCAGTCTGATCACTAGGAAAGCACTACAGCCATTGGAACAGGAAAAAATACTTTAGGGGAATTACAGTAATTTTCTATTGAACTTATTAGTTTATTGTACGTACAGTAAGGGAGTTATTGTCAAAATTTCACCTGTAGTCAGTCTGATCACTAGGAAAGCACTACAGCCATTGGAATATAAATATAAAAAAACACTATAGGAGAATTACAGTTTATTACATAAACATATTTGATAATTGTACAGTAATGGAGTTATTGTGAAAATTTCACCTGTAGTAAGTCATTATGGTCACTAGGAAAGCACTACAGCCATTGGAACAGGAAAAAATACTTTAGGGGAATTACAGTAATGTTTTCTTGAACTTATTAGTTTATTGTACGTACAGTAAGGGAGTTATTGTCAAAATTTCACCTGTAGTAAGTCAGTCTGATCACTAGGAAAGCACTACAGCCATTGGAACAGGAAAAAATACTTTAGGGGAATTACAGTAATTTTCTATTGAACTTATTAGTTTATTGTACGTACAGTAAGGGAGTTATTGTCAAAATTTCACCTGTAGTAAGTCAGTCTGATCACTAGGAAAGCACTACAGCCATTGGAATATAAATATAAAAAAATACTATAGGGGAATTACAGTTTATTACATAAACATTTGATAATTGTACAATAAGGGAGTTATTGTGAAAATTTCACCTGTAGTAAGTCATTATGGTCACTAGGAAAGCACTACAGCCATTGGAACAGGAAAAAATACTTTAGGGGAATTACAGTAATGTTTTCTTGAACGTATTAGTTTATTGTACGTACAATAAGGGAGTTATTGTCAAAATTTCACCTGTAGTAAGTCAGTCTGATCACTAGGAAAGCACTACAGCCAGGAACAGGAAAAAACACTTTAGGGGAATTACAGTAATGTTCTCTTGAACTTATTAGTTTATTGTACGTACAGTAAGGGAGTTATTGTCAAAATTGCACATGTAGTAAGTCAGTATGGTCACTAGGAAAGCACTACAGCCTTTGGAACAGGAAAAAATGCTTTAGGGGAATTAAAGTAATTTTCTATTGAACTTATTAGTTTATTGTACGTACAGTAAGGGAGTTATTGTCAAAATTTCACCTGTAGTAAGTCAGTATGGTCACTAGGAAAGCACTACAGCCTTTGGAACAGGAAAAAATACTTTAGGGGAATTACAGTAATTTTCTATTGAACTTATTAGTTTATTGTACGTACAGTAAGGGAGTTATTGTCAAAATTTCACCTGTAGTAAGTCAGTATGGTCACTAGGAAAGCACTACAGCCTTTGGAACAGGAAAAAATACTTTAGGGGAATTACAGTAATTTTCTATTGAACTTATTAGTTTATTGTACGTACAGTAAGGGAGTTATTGTCAAAATTTCACCTGTAGTAAGTCAGTATGGTCACTAGGAAAGCACTACAGCCTTTGGAACAGGAAAAAATGCTTTAGGGGAATTAAAGTAATTTTCTATTGAACTTATTAGTTTATTGTACGTACAGTAAGGGAGTTATTGTCAAAATTTCACCTGTAGTAAGTCAGTCTGATCACTAGGAAAGCACTACAGCCATTGGAACAGGAAAAAATACTTTAGGGGAATTACAGTAATGTTTTCTTGAACTTATTAGTTTATTGTACGTACAGTAAGGGAGTTATTGTCAAAATTTCACCTGTAGTAAGTCAGTCTGATCACTAGGAAAGCACTACAGCCATTGGAACAGGAATTAAAACTTTAGGGGAATTACAGTAATGTTTTCTTGAACTTATTAGTTTATTGTACGTACAGTAAGGGAGTTATTGTCAAAATTTCTCCTGTAGTAAGTCAGTCTGATCACTAGGAAAGCACTACAGCCATTGGAACAGGAAAAAATACTTTAGGGGAATTACAGTCATTTTCTATTGAACTTATTAGTTTATTGTACGTACAGTAAGGGAGTTATTGTCAAAATTTCACCTGTAGTAAGTCAGTCTGATCACTAGGAAAGCACTACAGCCATTGGAACAGGAAAAAATACTTTAGGGGAATTACAGTAATTTTCTATTGAACTTATTAGTGTATTGTACGTACAGTAAGGGAGTTATTGTCAAAATTTCACCTGTAGTAAGTCAGTCTGATCACTAGGAAAGCACTACATCCATTGGAATATAAATATAAAAAAACACTATAGGGGAATTACAGTTTATTACATAAACATATTTGATAATTGTACAGTAAGGGAGTTATTGTGAAAATTTCACCTGTAGTAAGTCATTATGGTCACTAGGAAAGCACTACAGCCATTGGAACAGGAAAAAATACTTTAGGGGAATTACAGTAATGTTTTCTTGAACTTATTAGTTTATTGTACGTACAGTAAGGGAGTTATTGTCAAAATTTCACCTGTAGTAAGTCAGTCTGATCACTAGGAAAGCACTACAGCCAGGAACAGGAAAAAACACTTTAGGGGAATTACAGTAATGTTTTCTTGAACTTATTAGTTTATTGTATGTACAGTAAGGGAGTTATTGTCAAAATTGCACCTGTAGTAAGTCAGTATGGTCACTAGGAAAGCACTACAGCCTTTGGAACAGGAAAAAATGCTTTAGGGGAATTCAAGTAATTTTCTATTGAACTTATTAGTTTATTGTACGTACAGTAAGGGAGTTATTGTCAATTTCACCTGTAGTAAGTCAGTCTGATCACTAGGAAAGCACTACAGCCATTGGAACAGGAAAAAATACTTTAGGGGAATTACAGTAATTTTCTATTGAACTTATTAGTTTATTGTACGTACAGTAAGGGAGTTATTGTCAAAATTTCACCTGTAGTAAGTCAGTATGGTCACTAGGAAAGCACTACAGCCTTTGGAACAGGAAAAAATGCTTTAGGGGAATTAAAGTAATTTTCTATTGAACTTATTAGTTTATTGTACGTACAATAAGGGAGTTATTGTCAAAATTTCACCTGTAGTAAGTCAGTCTGATCACTAGGAAAGCACTACAGCCATTGGAACAGGAAAAATACTTTAGGGGAATTACAGTAATGTTTTCTTGAACTTATTAGTTTATTGTACGTACAGTAAGGGAGTTATTGTCAAAATGTCACCTGTAGTAAGTCAGTCTGATCACTAGGAAAGCACTACAGCCATTGGAACAGGAAAAAATACTTTAGGGGAATAACAGTAATTTTCTATTGAACTTATTAGTTTATTGTACGTACAGTAAGGGAGTTATTGTCAAAATTTCACCTGTAGTAAGTCAGTCTGATCACTAGGAAAGCACTACAGCCATTGGAACAGGAAAAAATACTTTAGGGGAATTACAGTAATTTTCTATTGAACTTATTAGTTTATTGTACGTACAGTAAGGGAGTTATTGTCAAAATTTCACCTGTAGTCAGTCTGATCACTAGGAAAGCACTACAGCCATTGGAATATAAATATAAAAAAAACACTATAGGAGAATTACAGTTTATTACATAAACATATTTGATAATTGTACAGTAATGGAGTTATTGTGAAAATTTCACCTGTAGTAAGTCATTATGGTCACTAGGAAAGCACTACAGCCATTGGAACAGGAAAAAATACTTTAGGGGAATTACAGTAATGTTTTCTTGAACTTATTAGTTTATTGTACGTACAGTAAGGGAGTTATTGTCAAAATTTCACCTGTAGTAAGTCAGTCTGATCACTAGGAAAGCACTACAGCCATTGGAACAGGAAAAAATACTTTAGGGGAATTACAGTAATTTTCTATTGAACTTATTAGTTTATTGTACGTACAGTAAGGGAGTTATTGTCAAAATTTCACCTGTAGTAAGTCAGTCTGATCACTAGGAAAGCACTACAGCCATTGGAATATAAATATAAAAAAACACTATAGGGGAATTACAGTTTATTACATAAACATTTGATAATTGTACAATAAGGGAGTTATTGTGAAAATTTCACCTGTAGTAAGTCATTATGGTCACTAGGAAAGCACTACAGCCATTGGAACAGGAAAAAATACTTTAGGGGAATTACAGTAATGTTTTCTTGAACGTATTAGTTTATTGTACGTACAATAAGGGAGTTATTGTCAAAATTTCACCTGTAGTAAGTCAGTCTGATCACTAGGAAAGCACTACAGCCAGGAACAGGAAAAAACACTTTAGGGGAATTACAGTAATGTTCTCTTGAACTTATTAGTTTATTGTACGTACAGTAAGGGAGTTATTGTCAAAATTGCACATGTAGTAAGTCAGTATGGTCACTAGGAAAGCACTACAGCCTTTGGAACAGGAAAAAATGCTTTAGGGGAATTAAAGTAATTTTCTATTGAACTTATTAGTTTATTGTACGTACAGTAAGGGAGTTATTGTCAAAATTTCACCTGTAGTAAGTCAGTATGGTCACTAGGAAAGCACTACAGCCTTTGGAACAGGAAAAAATACTTTAGGGGAATTACAGTAATTTTCTATTGAACTTATTAGTTTATTGTACGTACAGTAAGGGAGTTATTGTCAAAATTTCACCTGTAGTAAGTCAGTATGGTCACTAGGAAAGCACTACAGCCTTTGGAACAGGAAAAAATACTTTAGGGGAATTACAGTAATTTTCTATTGAACTTATTAGTTTATTGTACGTACAGTAAGGGAGTTATTGTCAAAATTTCACCTGTAGTAAGTCAGTATGGTCACTAGGAAAGCACTACAGCCTTTGGAACAGGAAAAAATGCTTTAGGGGAATTAAAGTAATTTTCTATTGAACTTATTAGTTTATTGTACGTACAGTAAGGGAGTTATTGTCAAAATTTCACCTGTAGTAAGTCAGTCTGATCACTAGGAAAGCACTACAGCCATTGGAACAGGAAAAAATACTTTAGGGGAATTACAGTAATGTTTTCTTGAACTTATTAGTTTATTGTACGTACAGTAAGGGAGTTATTGTCAAAATTTCACCTGTAGTAAGTCAGTCTGATCACTAGGAAAGCACTACAGCCATTGGAACAGGAAAAAAACTTTAGGGGAATTACAGTAATGTTTTCTTGAACTTATTAGTTTATTGTACGTACAGTAAGGGAGTTATTGTCAAAATTTCTCCTGTAGTAAGTCAGTCTGATCACTAGGAAAGCACTACAGCCATTGGAACAGGAAAAAATACTTTAGGGGAATTACAGTCATTTTCTATTGAACTTATTAGTTTATTGTACGTACAGTAAGGGAGTTATTGTCAAAATTTCACCTGTAGTAA
This sequence comes from Xyrauchen texanus, assembly GCF_025860055.1. NCBI lineage: Eukaryota > Metazoa > Chordata > Actinopteri > Cypriniformes > Catostomidae > Xyrauchen > Xyrauchen texanus. The sequence continues at coordinate 51,889 of NW_026267006.1, forward strand.
GTCAGTCTGATCACTAGGAAAGCACTACAGCCATTGGAACAGGAAAAAATACTTTAGGGGAATTACAGTAATTTTCTATTGAACTTATTAGTTTATTGTACGTACAGTAAGGGAGTTATTGTCAAAATTTCACCTGTAGTAAGTCAGTCTGATCACTAGGAAAGCACTACATCCATTGGAATATAAATATAAAAAAACACTATAGGGGAATTACAGTTTATTACATAAACATATTTGATAATTGTACAGTAAGGGAGTTATTGTGAACATTTCACCTGTAGTAAGTCATTATGGTCACTAGGAAAGCACTACAGCCATTGGAACAGGAAAAAATACTTTAGGGGAATTACAGTAATGTTTTCTTGAACTTATTAGTTTATTGTACGTACAGTAAGGGAGTTATTGTCAAAATTTCACCTGTAGTAAGTCAGTCTGATCACTAGGAAAGCACTACAGCCAGGAACAGGAAAAACACTTTAGGGGAATTACAGTAATGTTTTCTTGAACTTATTAGTTTATTGTATGTACAGTAAGGGAGTTATTGTCAAAATTGCACCTGTAGTAAGTCAGTATGGTCACTAGGAAAGCACTACAGCCTTTGGAACAGGAAAAAATGCTTTAGGGGAATTAAAGTAATTTTCTATTGAACTTATTAGTTTATTGTACGTACAGTAAGGGAGTTATTGTCAATTTCACCTGTAGTAAGTCAGTCTGATCACTAGGAAAGCACTACAGCCATTGGAACAGGAAAAAATACTTTAGGGGAATTACAGTAATTTTCTATTGAACTTATTAGTTTATTGTACGTACAGTAAGGGAGTTATTGTCAAAATTTCACCTGTAGTAAGTCAGTATGGTCACTAGGAAAGCACTACAGCCTTTGGAACAGGAAAAAATACTTTAGGGGAATTAAAGTAATTTTCTATTGAACTTATTAGTTTATTGTACGTACAGTAAGGGAGTTATTGTCAAAATTTCACCTGTAGTAAGTCAGTATGGTCACTAGGAAAGCACTACAGCCTTTGGAACAGGAAAAAATGCTTTAGGGGAATTAAAGTAATTTTCTATTGAACTTATTAGTTTATTGTACGTACAGTAAGGGAGTTATTGTCAAAATTTCACCTGTAGTAAGTCAGTCTGATCACTAGGAAAGCACTACAGCCATTGGAACAGGAAAAAATACTTTAGGGGAATTACAGTAATGTTTTCTTGAACTTATTAGTTTATTGTACGTACAGTAAGGGAGTTATTGTCAAAATTTCACCTGTAGTAAGTCAGTCTGATCACTAGGAAAGCACTACAGCCATTGGAACAGGAAAAAAACTTTAGGGGAATTACAGTAATGTTTTCTTGAACTTATTAGTTTATTGTACGTACAGTAAGGGAGTTATTGTCAAAATTTCACCTGTAGTAAGTCAGTCTGATCACTAGGAAAGCACTACAGCCATTGGAACAGGAAAAAATACTTTAGGGGAATTACAGTAATGTTTTCTTGAACTTATTAGTTTATTGTACGTACAGTAAGGGAGTTATTGTCAAAATTTCACCTGTAGTAAGTCAGTCTGATCACTAGGAAAGCACTACAGCCATTGGAACAGGAAAAAAAACTTTAGGGGAATTACAGTAATGTTTTCTTGAACTTATTAGTTTATTGTACGTACAGTAAGGGAGTTATTGTCAAAATTTCTCCTGTAGTAAGTCAGTCTGATCACTAGGAAAGCACTACAGCCATTGGAACAGGAAAAAATACTTTAGGGGAATTACAGTCATTTTCTATTGAACTTATTAGTTTATTGTACGTACAGTAAGGGAGTTATTGTCAAAATTTCACCTGTAGTAAGTCAGTCTGATCACTAGGAAAGCACTACAGCCATTGGAACAGGAAAAAATACTTTAGGGGAATTACAGTAATTTTCTATTGAACTTATTAGTTTATTGTACGTACAGTAAGGGAGTTATTGTCAAAATTTCACCTGTAGTAAGTCAGTCTGATCACTAGGAAAGCACTACATCCATTGGAATATAAATATAAAAAAACACTATAGGGGAATTACAGTTTATTACATAAACATATTTGATAATTGTACAGTAAGGGAGTTATTGTGAAAATTTCACCTGTAGTAAGTCATTATGGTCACTAGGAAAGCACTACAGCCATTGGAACAGGAAAAAATACTTTAGGGGAATTACAGTAATGTTTTCTTGAACTTATTAGTTTATTGTACGTACAGTAAGGGAGTTATTGTCAAAATTTCACCTGTAGTAAGTCAGTCTGATCACTAGGAAAGCACTACAGCCAGGAACAGGAAAAAACACTTTAGGGGAATTACAGTAATGTTTTCTTGAACTTATTAGTTTATTGTATGTACAGTAAGGGAGTTATTGTCAAAATTGCACCTGTAGTAAGTCAGTATGGTCACTAGGAAAGCACTACAGCCTTTGGAACAGGAAAAAATGCTTTAGGGGAATTAAAGTAATTTTCTATTGAACTTATTAGTTTATTGTACGTACAGTAAGGGAGTTATTGTCAATTTCACCTGTAGTAAGTCAGTCTGATCACTAGGAAAGCACTACAGCCATTGGAACAGGAAAAAATACTTTAGGGGAATTACAGTAATTTTCTATTGAACTTATTAGTTTATTGTACGTACAGTAAGGGAGTTATTGTCAAAATTTCACCTGTAGTAAGTCAGTATGGTCACTAGGAAAGCACTACAGCCTTTGGAACAGGAAAAAATACTTTAGGGGAATTAAAGTAATTTTCTATTGAACTTATTAGTTTATTGTACGTACAGTAAGGGAGTTATTGTCAAAATTTCACCTGTAGTAAGTCAGTATGGTCAATAGGAAAGCACTACAGCCTTTGGAACAGGAAAAAATGCTTTAGGGGAATTAAAGTAATTTTCTATTGAACTTATTAGTTTATTGTACGTACAGTAAGGGAGTTATTGTCAAAATTTCACCTGTAGTAAGTCAGTATGGTCACTAGGAAAGCACTACAGCCTTTGGAACAGGAAAAAATACTTTAGGGGAATTACAGTAATTTTCTATTGAACTTATTAGTTTATTGTACGTACAGTAAGGGAGTTATTGTCAAAATTTCACCTGTAGTAAGTCAGTATGGTCACTAGGAAAGCACTACAGCCTTTGGAACAGGAAAAAAATGCTTTAGGGGAATTAAAGTCATTTTCTATTGAACTTATTAGTTTATTGTACGTACAGTAAGGGAGTTATTGTCAAAATTTCACCTGTAGTAAGTCAGTCTGATCACTAGGAAAGCACTACAGCCATTGGAACAGGAAAAAATACTTTAGGGGAATTACAGTAATGTTTTCTTGAACTTATTAGTTTATTGTACGTACAGTAAGGGAGTTATTGTCAAAATTTCACCTGTAGTAAGTCAGTCTGATCACTAGGAAAGCACTACAGCCATTGGAACAGGAAAAAATACTTTAGGGGAATTACAGTAATTTTCTATTGAACTTATTAGTTTATTGTACGTACAGTAAGGGAGTTATTGTCAAAATTTCACCTGTAGTAAGTCAGTCTGATCACTAGGAAAGCACTACAGCCATTGGAATATAAATATAAAAAAACACTATAGGGGAATTACAGTTTATTACATAAACATATTTGATAATTGTACAGTAAGGGAGTTATTGTGAAAATTTCACCTGTAGTAAGTCATTATGGTCACTAGGAAAGCACTACAGCCATTGGAACAGGAAAAAATACTTTAGGGGAATTACAGTAATGTTTTCTTGAACCTATTAGTTTATTGTACGTACAGTAAGGGAGTTATTGTCAAAATTTCACCTGTAGTAAGTCAGTCTGATCACTAGGAAAGCACTACAGCCAGGAACAGGAAAAAACACTTTAGGGGAATTACAGTAATGTTTTCTTGAACTTATTAGTTTATTGTACGTACAGTAAGGGAGTTATTGTCAAAATTGCACCTGTAGTAAGTCAGTATGGTCACTAGGAAAGCACTACAGCCTTTGGAACAGGAAAAAATACTTTAGGGGAATTACAGTAATTTTCTATTGAACTTATTAGTTTATTGTACGTACAGTAAGGGAGTTATTGTCAAAATTTCACCTGTAGTAAGTCAGTCTGATCACTAGGAAAGCACTACAGACATTGGAACAGGAAAAAATACTTTAGGGGAATTACAGTAATGTTTTCTTGAACTTATTAGTTTATTGTACGTACAGTAAGGGAGTTATTGTCAAAATTTCACCTGTAGTAAGTCAGTCTGATCACTAGGAAAGCACTACAGCCATTGGAACAGGAAAAAATACTTTAGGGGAATTACAGTAATTTTCTATTGAACTTATTAGTTTATTGTACGTACAGTAAGGGAGTTATTGTCAAAATTTCACCTGTAGTAAGTCAGTATGGTCACTAGGAAAGCACTACAGCCTTTGGAACAGGAAAAAATGCTTTAGGGGAATTAAAGTAATTTTCTATTGAACTTATTAGTTTATTGTACGTACAGTAAGGGAGTTATTGTCAAAATTTCACCTGTAGTAAGTCAGTCTGATCACTAGGAAAGCACTACAGCCATTGGAACAGGAAAAAATACTTTAGGGGAATTACAGTAATGTTTTCTTGAACTTATTAGTTTATTGTATGTACAGTAAGGGAGTTATTGTCAAAATTTCACCTGTAGTAAGTCAGTCTGATCACTAGGAAAGCACTACAGCCAGGAACAGGAAAAAATACTTTAGGGGAATTACAGTAATGTTTTCTTGAACTTATTAGTTTATTGTACGTACAGTAAGGGAGTTATTGTCAAAATTTCACCTGTAGTAAGTCAGTCTGATCACTAGGAAAGCACTACAGCCATTGGAACAGGAAAAAATACTTTAGGGGAATTACAGTAATTTTCTATTGAACTTATTAGTTTATTGTACGTACAGTAAGGGAGTTATTGTCAAAATTTCACCTGTAGTAAGTCAGTATGGTCACTAGGAAAGCACTACAGCCTTTGGAACAGGAAAAAATACTTTAGGGGAATTACAGTAATTTTCTATTGAACTTATTAGTTTATTGTACGTACAGTAAGGGAGTTATTGTCAAAATTTCACCTGTAGTAAGTCAGTATGGTCACTAGGAAAGCACTACAGCCTTTGGAACAGGAAAAAATACTTTAGGGGAATTACAGTAATTTTCTATTGAACTTATTAGTTTATTGTACGTACAGTAAGGGAGTTATTGTCAAAATTTCACCTGTAGTAAGTCAGTATGGTCACTAGGAAAGCACTACAGCCTTTGGAACAGGAAAAAATGCTTTAGGGGAATTAAAGTAATTTTCTATTGAACTTATTAGTTTATTGTACGTACAGTAAGGGAGTTATTGTCAAAATTTCACCTGTAGTAAGTCAGTCTGATCACTAGGAAAGCACTACAGCCATTGGAACAGGAAAAAATACTTTAGGGGAATTACAGTAATGTTTTCTTGAACTTATTAGTTTATTGTACGTACAGTAAGGGAGTTATTGTCAAAATTTCACCTGTAGTAAGTCAGTCTGATCACTAGGAAAGCACTACAGCCATTGGAACAGGAAAAAAAACTTTAGGGGAATTACAGTAATGTTTTCTTGAACTTATTAGTTTATTGTACGTACAGTAAGGGAGTTATTGTCAAAATTTCTCCTGTAGTAAGTCAGTCTGATCACTAGGAAAGCACTACAGCCATTGGAACAGGAAAAAATACTTTAGGGGAATTACAGTCATTTTCTATTGAACTTATTAGTTTATTGTACGTACAGTAAGGGAGTTATTGTCAAAATTTCACCTGTAGTAAGTCAGTCTGATCACTAGGAAAGCACTACAGCCATTGGAACAGGAAAAAATACTTTAGGGGAATTACAGTAATTTTCTATTGAACTTATTAGTTTATTGTACGTACAGTAAGGGAGTTATTGTCAAAATTTCACCTGTAGTAAGTCAGTCTGATCACTAGGAAAGCACTACATCCATTGGAATATAAATATAAAAAAACACTATAGGGGAATTACAGTTTATTACATAAACATATTTGATAATTGTACAGTAAGGGAGTTATTGTGAAAATTTCACCTGTAGTAAGTCATTATGGTCACTAGGAAAGCACTACAGCCATTGGAACAGGAAAAAATACTTTAGGGGAATTACAGTAATGTTTTCTTGAACTTATTAGTTTATTGTACGTACAGTAAGGGAGTTATTGTCAAAATTTCACCTGTAGTAAGTCAGTCTGATCACTAGGAAAGCACTACAGCCAGGAACAGGAAAAAACACTTTAGGGGAATTACAGTAATGTTTTCTTGAACTTATTAGTTTATTGTATGTACAGTAAGGGAGTTATTGTCAAAATTGCACCTGTAGTAAGTCAGTATGGTCACTAGGAAAGCACTACAGCCTTTGGAACAGGAAAAAATGCTTTAGGGGAATTAAAGTAATTTTCTATTGAACTTATTAGTTTATTGTACGTACAGTAAGGGAGTTATTGTCAATTTCACCTGTAGTAAGTCAGTCTGATCACTAGGAAAGCACTACAGCCATTGGAACAGGAAAAAATACTTTAGGGGAATTACAGTAATTTTCTATTGAACTTATTAGTTTATTGTACGTACAGTAAGGGAGTTATTGTCAAAATTTCACCTGTAGTAAGTCAGTATGGTCACTAGGAAAGCACTACAGCCTTTGGAACAGGAAAAAATACTTTAGGGGAATTACAGTAATTTTCTATTGAACTTATTAGTTTATTGTACGTACAGTAAGGGAGTTATTGTCAAAATTTCACCTGTAGTAAGTCAGTATGGTCACTAGGAAAGCACTACAGCCTTTGGAACAGGAAAAAATACTTTAGGGGAATTACAGTAATTTTCTATTGAACTTATTAGTTTATTGTACGTACAGTAAGGGAGTTATTGTCAAAATTTCACCTGTAGTAAGTCAGTATGGTCACTAGGAAAGCACTACAGCCTTTGGAACAGGAAAAAATACTTTAGGGGAATTACAGTAATTTTCTATTGAACTTATTAGTTTATTGTACGTACAGTAAGGGAGTTATTGTCAAAATTTCACCTGTAGTAAGTCAGTATGGTCACTAGGAAAGCACTACAGCCTTTGGAACAGGAAAAAATGCTTTAGGGAATTAAAGTCATTTTCTATTGAACTTATTAGTTTATTGTACGTACAGTAAGGGAGTTATTGTCAAAATTTCACCTGTAGTAAGTCAGTCTGATCACTAGGAAAGCACTACAGCCATTGGAACAGGAAAAAATACTTTAGGGGAATTACAGTAATGTTTTCTTGAACTTATTAGTTTATTGTACGTACAGTAAGGGAGTTATTGTCAAAATTTCACCTGTAGTAAGTCAGTCTGATCACTAGGAAAGCACTACAGCCATTGGAACAGGAAAAAATACTTTAGGGGAATTACAGTAATTTTCTATTGAACTTATTAGTTTATTGTACGTACAGTAAGGGAGTTATTGTCAAAATTTCACCTGTAGTAAGTCAGTCTGATCACTAGGAAAGCACTACAGCCATTGGAATATAAATATAAAAAACACTATAGGGGAATTACAGTTTATTACATAAACATATTTGATAATTGTACAGTAAGGGAGTTATTGTGAAAATTTCACCTGTAGTAAGTCATTATGGTCACTAGGAAAGCACTACAGCCATTGGAACAGGAAAAAATACTTTAGGGGAATTACAGTAATGTTTTCTTGAACTTATTAGTTTATTGTACGTACAGTAAGGGAGTTATTGTCAAAATTTCACCTGTAGTAAGTCAGTCTGATCACTAGGAAAGCACTACAGCCAGGAACAGGAAAAAATACTTTAGGGGAATTACAGTAATGTTTTCTTGAACTTATTAGTTTATTGTACGTACAGTAAGGGAGTTATTGTCAAAATTTCACCTGTAGTAAGTCAGTATGGTCACTAGGAAAGCACTACAGCCTTTGGAACAGGAAAAAATACTTTAGGGGAATTACAGTAATTTTCTATTGAACTTATTAGTTTATTGTACGTACAGTAAGGGAGTTATTGTCAAAATTTCACCTGTAGTAAGTCAGTCTGATCACTAGGAAAGCACTACAGCCATTGGAACAGGAAAAAATACTTTAGGGGAATTACAGTAATGTTTTCTTGAACTTATTAGTTTATTGTACGTACAGTAAGGGAGTTATTGTCAAAATTTCACCTGTAGTAAGTCAGTCTGATCACTAGGAAAGCACTACAGCCATTGGAACAGGAAAAAATACTTTAGGGGAATTACAGTAATTTTCTATTGAACTTATTAGTTTATTGTACGTACAGTAAGGGAGTTATTGTCAAAATTTCACCTGTAGTAAGTCAGTATGGTCACTAGGAAAGCACTACAGCCTTTGGAACAGGAAAAAATGCTTTAGGGGAATTAAAGTAATTTTCTATTGAACTTATTAGTTTATTGTACGTACAGTAAGGGAGTTATTGTCAAAATTTCACCTGTAGTAAGTCAGTCTGATCACTAGGAAAGCACTACAGCCATTGGAACAGGAAAAAATACTTTAGGGGAATTACAGTAATGTTTTCTTGAACTTATTAGTTTATTGTATGTACAGTAAGGGAGTTATTGTCAAAATTTCACCTGTAGTAAGTCAGTCTGATCACTAGGAAAGCACTACAGCCATGGAACAGGAAAAAATACTTTAGGGGAATTACAGTAATGTTTTCTTGAACTTATTAGTTTATTGTACGTACAGTAAGGGAGTTATTGTCAAAATTTCACCTGTAGTAAGTCAGTCTGATCACTAGGAAAGCACTACAGCCATTGGAACAGGAAAAAATACTTTAGGGGAATTACAGTAATTTTCTATTGAACTTATTAGTTTATTGTACGTACAGTAAGGGAGTTATTGTCAAAATTTCACCTGTAGTAAGTCAGTATGGTCACTAGGAAAGCACTACAGCCTTTGGAACAGGAAAAAATACTTTAGGGGAATTACAGTAATTTTCTATTGAACTTATTAGTTTATTGTACGTACAGTAAGGGAGTTATTGTCAAAATTTCACCTGTAGTAAGTCAGTATGGTCACTAGGAAAGCACTACAGCCTTTGGAACAGGAAAAAATGCTTTAGGGGAATTAAAGTAATTTTCTATTGAACTTATTAGTTTATTGTACGTACAGTAAGGGAGTTATTGTCAAAATTTCACCTGTAGTAAGTCAGTCTGATCACTAGGAAAGCACTACAGCCATTGGAACAGGAAAAAATACTTTAGGGGAATTACAGTAATGTTTTCTTGAACTTATTAGTTTATTGTACGTACAGTAAGGGAGTTATTGTCAAAATTTCACCTGTAGTAAGTCAGTCTGATCACTAGGAAAGCACTACAGCCATTGGAACAGGAAAAAATACTTTAGGGGAATTACAGTAATGTTTTCTTGAACTTATTAGTTTATTGTACGTACAGTAAGGGAGTTATTGTCAAAATTTCACCTGTAGTAAGTCAGTCTGATCACTAGGAAAGCACTACAGCCATTGGAACAGGAAAAAATACTTTAGGGGAATTACAGTAATTTTCTATTGAACTTATTAGTTTATTGTACGTACAGTAAGGGAGTTATTGTCAAAATTTCACCTGTAGTAAGTCAGTCTGATCACTAGGAAAGCACTACAGCCATTGGAACAGGAAAAAATACTTTAGGGGAATTACAGTAATTTTCTATTGAACTTATTAGTTTATTGTACGTACAGTAAGGGAGTTATTGTCAAAATTTCACCTGTAGTAAGTCAGTCTGATCACTAGGAAAGCACTACATCCATTGGAATATAAATATAAAAAAACACTATAGGGGAATTACAGTTTATTACATAAACATATTTGATAATTGTACAGTAAGGGAGTTATTGTGAAAATTTCACCTGTAGTAAGTCATTATGGTCACTAGGAAAGCACTACAGCCATTGGAACAGGAAAAAATACTTTAGGGGAATTACAGTAATGTTTTCTTGAACTTATTAGTTTATTGTACGTACAGTAAGGGAGTTATTGTCAAAATTTCACCTGTAGTAAGTCAGTCTGATCACTAGGAAAGCACTACAGCCAGGAACAGGAAAAAACACTTTAGGGGAATTACAGTAATGTTTTCTTGAACTTATTAGTTTATTGTATGTACAGTAAGGGAGTTATTGTCAAAATTGCACCTGTAGTAAGTCAGTATGGTCACTAGGAAAGCACTACAGCCTTTGGAACAGGAAAAAATGCTTTAGGGGAATTAAAGTAATTTTCTATTGAACTTATTAGTTTATTGTACGTACAGTAAGGGAGTTATTGTCAATTTCACCTGTAGTAAGTCAGTCTGATCACTAGGAAAGCACTACAGCCATTGGAACAGGAAAAAATACTTTAGGGGAATTACAGTAATTTTCTATTGAACTTATTAGTTTATTGTACGTACAGTAAGGGAGTTATTGTCAAAATTTCACCTGTAGTAAGTCAGTATGGTCACTAGGAAAGCACTACAGCCTTTGGAACAGGAAAAAATACTTTAGGGGAATTACAGTAATTTTCTATTGAACTTATTAGTTTATTGTACGTACAGTAAGGGAGTTATTGTCAAAATTTCACCTGTAGTAAGTCAGTATGGTCACTAGGAAAGCACTACAGCCTTTGGAACAGGAAAAAATACTTTAGGGGAATTACAGTAATTTTCTATTGAACTTATTAGTTTATTGTACATGTACAGTAAGGGAGTTATTGTCAAAATTTCACCTGTAGTAAGTCAGTATGGTCACTAGGAAAGCACTACAGCCTTTGGAACAGGAAAAAATGCTTTAGGGGAATTAAAGTCATTTTCTATTGAACTTATTAGTTTATTGTACGTACAGTAAGGGAGTTATTGTCAAAATTTCACCTGTAGTAAGTCAGTCTGATCACTAGGAAAGCACTACAGCCATTGGAACAGGAAAAAATACTTTAGGGGAATTACAGTAATGTTTTCTTGAACTTATTAGTTTATTGTACGTACAGTAAGGGAGTTATTGTCAAAATTTCACCTGTAGTAAGTCAGTCTGATCACTAGGAAAGCACTACAGCCAGGAACAGGAAAAAATACTTTAGGGGAATTACAGTAATGTTTTCTTGAACTTATTAGTTTATTGTATGTACAGTAAGGGAGTTATTGTCAAAATTGCACCTGTAGTAAGTCAGTATGGTCACTAGGAAAGCACTACAGCCTTTGGAACAGGAAAAAATGCTTTAGGGGAATTACAGTAATTTTCTATTGAACTTATTAGTTTATTGTACGTACAGTAAGGGAGTTATTGTCAATTTCACCTGTAGTAAGTCAGTCTGATCACTAGGAAAGCACTACAGCCATTGGAACAGGAAAAAATACTTTAGGGGAATTACAGTAATTTTCTATTGAACTTATTAGTTTATTGTACGTACAGTAAGGGAGTTATTGTCAAAATTTCACCTGTAGTAAGTCAGTATGGTCACTAGGAAAGCACTACAGCCTTTGGAACAGGAAAAAATACTTTAGGGGAATTACAGTAATTTTCTATTGAACTTATTAGTTTATTGTACGTACAGTAAGGGAGTTATTGTCAAAATTTCACCTGTAGTAAGTCAGTATGGTCACTAGGAAAGCACTACAGCCTTTGGAACAGGAAAAAATGCTTTAGGGGAATTAAAGTAATTTTCTATTGAACTTATTAGTTTATTGTAACGTACAGTAAGGGAGTTATTGTCAAAATTTCACCTGTAGTAAGTCAGTATGGTCACTAGGAAAGCACTACAGCCTTTGGAACAGGAAAAATACTTTAGGGGAATTACAGTAATTTTCTATTGAACTTATTAGTTTATTGTACGTACAGTAAGGGAGTTATTGTCAAAATTTCACCTGTAGTAAGTCAGTATGGTCACTAGGAAAGCACTACAGCCATTGGAACAGGAAAAATACTTTAGGGAATTACAGTCATTTTCTATTGAACTTATTAGTTTATTGTACGTACAGTAAGGGAGTTATTGTCAAAATTTCACCTGTAGTAAGTCAGTCTGATCACTAGGAAAGCACTACAGCCATTGGAACAGGAAAAAATACTTTAGGGGAATTACAGTAATTTTCTATTGAACTTATTAGTTTATTGTACGTACAGTAAGGGAGTTATTGTCAAAATTTCACCTGTAGTAAGTCAGTCTGATCACTAGGAAAGCACTACAGCCATTGGAATATAAATATAAAAAAACACTATAGGGGAATTACAGTTTATTACATAAACATATTTGATAATTGTACAGTAAGGGAGTTATTGTGAAAATTTCACCTGTAGTAAGTCATTATGGTCACTAGGAAAGCACTACAGCCATTGGAACAGGAAAAAATACTTTAGGGGAATTACAGTAATGTTTTCTTGAACTTATTAGTTTATTGTACGTACAGTAAGGGAGTTATTGTCAAAATTTCACCTGTAGTAAGTCAGTCTGATCACTAGGAAAGCACTACAGCCAGGAACAGGAAAAAACACTTTAGGGGAATTACAGTAATGTTTTCTTGAACTTATTAGTTTATTGTACGTACAGTAAGGGAGTTATTGTCAAAATTGCACCTGTAGTAAGTCAGTATGGTCACTAGGAAAGCACTACAGCCTTTGGAACAGGAAAAATACTTTAGGGAATTACAGTAATTTTCTATTGAACTTATTAGTTTATTGTACGTACAGTAAGGGAGTTATTGTCAAAATTTCACCTGTAGTAAGTCAGTCTGATCACTAGGAAAGCACTACAGACATTGGAACAGGAAAAATACTTTAGGGGAATTACAGTAATGTTTTCTTGAACTTATTAGTTTATTGTACGTACAGTAAGGGAGTTATTGTCAAAATTTCACCTGTAGTAAGTCAGTCTGATCACTAGGAAAGCACTACAGCCATTGGAACAGGAAAAATACTTTAGGGGAATTACAGTAATTTTCTATTGAACTTATTAGTTTATTGTACGTACAGTAAGGGAGTTATTGTCAAAATTTCACCTGTAGTAAGTCAGTATGGTCACTAGGAAAGCACTACAGCCTTTGGAACAGGAAAAAATGCTTTAGGGGAATTAAAGTAATTTTCTATTGAACTTATTAGTTTATTGTACGTACAGTAAGGGAGTTATTGTCAAAATTTCACCTGTAGTAAGTCAGTCTGATCACTAGGAAAGCACTACAGCCATTGGAACAGGAAAAAATACTTTAGGGGAATTACAGTAATGTTTTCTTGAACTTATTAGTTTATTGTATGTACAGTAAGGGAGTTATTGTCAAAATTTCACCTGTAGTAAGTCAGTCTGATCACTAGGAAAGCACTACAGCCAGGAACAGGAAAAAATACTTTAGGGGAATTACAGTAATGTTTTCTTGAACTTATTAGTTTATTGTACGTACAGTAAGGGAGTTATTGTCAAAATTTCACCTGTAGTAAGTCAGTCTGATCACTAGGAAAGCACTACAGCCATTGGAACAGGAAAAAATACTTTAGGGGAATTACAGTAATTTTCTATTGAACTTATTAGTTTATTGTACGTACAGTAAGGGAGTTATTGTCAAAATTTCACCTGTAGTAAGTCAGTATGGTCACTAGGAAAGCACTACAGCCTTTGGAACAGGAAAAAATACTTTAGGGGAATTACAGTAATTTTCTATTGAACTTATTAGTTTATTGTACGTACAGTAAGGGAGTTATTGTCAAAATTTCACCTGTAGTAAGTCAGTATGGTCACTAGGAAAGCACTACAGCCTTTGGAACAGGAAAAAATACTTTAGGGGAATTACAGTAATTTTCTATTGAACTTATTAGTTTATTGTACGTACAGTAAGGGAGTTATTGTCAAAATTTCACCTGTAGTAAGTCAGTATGGTCACTAGGAAAGCACTACAGCCTTTGGAACAGGAAAAAATGCTTTAGGGGAATTAAAGTAATTTTCTATTGAACTTATTAGTTTATTGTACGTACAGTAAGGGAGTTATTGTCAAAATTTCACCTGTAGTAAGTCAGTCTGATCACTAGGAAAGCACTACAGCCATTGGAACAGGAAAAAATACTTTAGGGGAATTACAGTAATGTTTTCTTGAACTTATTAGTTTATTGTACGTACAGTAAGGGAGTTATTGTCAAAATTTCACCTGTAGTAAGTCAGTCTGATCACTAGGAAAGCACTACAGCCATTGGAACAGGAAAAAAACTTTAGGGGAATTACAGTAATGTTTTCTTGAACTTATTAGTTTATTGTACGTACAGTAAGGGAGTTATTGTCAAAATTTCTCCTGTAGTAAGTCAGTCTGATCACTAGGAAAGCACTACAGCCATTGGAACAGGAAAAAATACTTTAGGGGAATTACAGTCATTTTCTATTGAACTTATTAGTTTATTGTACGTACAGTAAGGGAGTTATTGTCAAAATTTCACCTGTAGTAAGTCAGTCTGATCACTAGGAAAGCACTACAGCCATTGGAACAGGAAAAATACTTTAGGGGAATTACAGTAATTTTCTATTGAACTTATTAGTTTATTGTACGTACAGTAAGGGAGTTATTGTCAAAATTTCACCTGTAGTAAGTCAGTCTGATCACTAGGAAAGCACTACATCCATTGGAATATAAATATAAAAAAACACTATAGGGGAATTACAGTTTATTACATAAACATATTTGATAATTGTACAGTAAGGGAGTTATTGTGAAAATTTCACCTGTAGTAAGTCATTATGGTCACTAGGAAAGCACTACAGCCATTGGAACAGGAAAAATACTTTAGGGGAATTACAGTAATGTTTTCTTGAACTTATTAGTTTATTGTACGTACAGTAAGGGAGTTATTGTCAAAATTTCACCTGTAGTAAGTCAGTCTGATCACTAGGAAAGCACTACAGCCAGGAACAGGAAAAACACTTTAGGGGAATTACAGTAATGTTTTCTTGAACTTATTAGTTTATTGTATGTACAGTAAGGGAGTTATTGTCAAAATTGCACCTGTAGTAAGTCAGTATGGTCACTAGGAAAGCACTACAGCCTTTGGAACAGGAAAAAATGCTTTAGGGGAATTAAAGTAATTTTCTATTGAACTTATTAGTTTATTGTACGTACAGTAAGGGAGTTATTGTCAATTTCACCTGTAGTAAGTCAGTCTGATCACTAGGAAAGCACTACAGCCATTGGAACAGGAAAAAATACTTTAGGGGAATTACAGTAATTTTCTATTGAACTTATTAGTTTATTGTACGTACAGTAAGGGAGTTATTGTCAAAATTTCACCTGTAGTAAGTCAGTATGGTCACTAGGAAAGCACTACAGCCTTTGGAACAGGAAAAAATACTTTAGGGGAATTACAGTAATTTTCTATTGAACTTATTAGTTTATTGTACGTACAGTAAGGGAGTTATTGTCAAAATTTCACCTGTAGTAAGTCAGTATGGTCACTAGGAAAGCACTACAGCCTTTGGAACAGGAAAAAATACTTTAGGGGAATTACAGTAATTTTCTATTGAACTTATTAGTTTATTGTACGTACAGTAAGGGAGTTATTGTCAAAATTTCACCTGTAGTAAGTCAGTATGGTCACTAGGAAAGCACTACAGCCTTTGGAACAGGAAAAAATGCTTTAGGGGAATTAAAGTCATTTTCTATTGAACTTATTAGTTTATTGTACGTACAGTAAGGGAGTTATTGTCAAAATTTCACCTGTAGTAAGTCAGTCTGATCACTAGGAAAGCACTACAGCCATTGGAACAGGAAAAAATACTTTAGGGGAATTACAGTAATGTTTTCTTGAACTTATTAGTTTATTGTACGTACAGTAAGGGAGTTATTGTCAAAATTTCACCTGTAGTAAGTCAGTCTGATCACTAGGAAAGCACTACAGCCATTGGAACAGGAAAAAAACTTTAGGGGAATTACAGTAATGTTTTCTTGAACTTATTAGTTTATTGTACGTACAGTAAGGGAGTTATTGTCAAAATTTCTCCTGTAGTAAGTCAGTCTGATCACTAGGAAAGCACTACAGCCATTGGAACAGGAAAAAATACTTTAGGGGAATTACAGTCATTTTCTATTGAACTTATTAGTTTATTGTACGTACAGTAAGGGAGTTATTGTCAAAATTTCACCTGTAGTAAGTCAGTCTGATCACTAGGAAAGCACTACAGCCATTGGAACAGGAAAAAATACTTTAGGGGAATTACAGTAATTTTCTATTGAACTTATTAGTTTATTGTACGTACAGTAAGGGAGTTATTGTCAAAATTTCACCTGTAGTAAGTCAGTATGGTCACTAGGAAAGCACTACAGCCTTTGGAACAGGAAAAAATGCTTTAGGGGAATTAAAGTAATTTTCTATTGAACTTATTAGTTTATTGTACGTACAGTAAGGGAGTTATTGTCAAAATTTCACCTGTAGTAAGTCAGTATTCAATTCAATTCAATTCAATTCAATTTTATTTGTATAGCGCCTTTCACAACACACATCGTTTCAAAGCAGCTTCACAGAACATCAGCATTAACAGACGACAAAAACTGCAACGTCCATAAAGTCGATTAATCATCATTGTGTAATTTAGACAAAATTTGATTTTAATGGTTTAAAAATAATGAAATGATAATTATATTAACTCTTTCCCTTCCAAACACGGAATTTTCCGGGTTTTATGAAAAAGCTTCCGCCAAACACGGAATTTTCCTGGTATCCGTGTTTTAGGTGGAATACGGTAAGAAAGACCCGCACGCATGTTTTGAAAGAGTACGCAACTCTTTGATCAAAGAAACAGACTGCGATCGTCTTAAACGTAAGTGGAGTTTTGAGAATGTAGCTCAAAATGTAGATAGAAATGCCTTTTTCTCAGCTTTTTGTCCGAAATGTTGTTTTTGACAAAGCCTACCTTTAATGCCTTAATGGCATTAAAAATAACAAATGAAGATAAAATAAAATCGTTTTTTATTTGCCTAAAAGCAGAGGCTCAGATCTTTATTTTGATATATAGCATCTTCATATATTCATGGAATTAAATATTCTGCGGGCCATTAAAGTTTTGCGAAAATCGTCAAAAACCCTGGCGGTGGCTGGCAACTTTTTTTTTTTTAAAACGCTGGCGGGAAAGAGTTAATAACCCCAGTGAGCAAGCCGTAGGCTGACTGTGGCAAGGAACACAAAACTCCATAAGATGTAGATTAATGGAGAAAAATAACCTTGGGAGAAACCAGACTCACTGTGGGGGCCAGTTCCCTCTGGCTAACATTATGAATGTAATGTAAATATTAATTATGTATAGGTAAAATCATGTTTTAAAATTATTAAACTAAGTGTTAAGGTGTCAGTGAGTAAAAATCGATTGTGTTTGAACTGTAAGATTAATGACCAAAGTCTTTGAAGTCCATCTAGATTAATTGTAGAGGTTCACATAGATGCAAGTGTCCCTGTCAATTGGCCGACGAAGGCTTTTGTGGGCAATAGTTAGTCTATGCATTCCATTTCACGATCGTAGTCCATCAATCGACCGCATTTAGTCATCATCTTTCAGCGACATGTAGCAGTGGAGTCCAACATGAAGCAGGAATGGTGCTGGATCCAGCCGGTTCTGGTGACCTCAGGATAGGAGTCCCGAGGTTGAGACAGGGAAACAAATAAAAAGATGTAAGCGTAGATGCCATTCAATTTATTGCAGAGTTTGAGATCATGCTCATTGTTTCTAGTTCCGCAGACTCAACTAAAGCAGCCTAAGTGTGGGATAAATTAGGTGTATGCCTGGCTAAATAGATGAGTCTTTAGTCTAGACTTAAACTGAGAGAGTGTGTCTGCATCTCGAACAGTGTTTGGGAGATTATTCCATAGTTTAGGAGCCAAATATGAAAAGGATCTTCCTCCTTTTGTGGATTTTGATATTCTAGGAACTATTAATAGGCCAGAATTTTGCGATCTTAATGAACGTGTTGGAATATAGCGTGTTAGAAGATCACTTAAGTACTCGTGGAGCTACACCATTCAAAGCTTTGTAACGTAGATAACAGAATTTTAAAATCAATACGAAATTTAACAGGTAGCCAATGTAGCGATGATAAAATGGGGCTAATATGATCATATTTCTTGGTTCTCGCCAGCACTCTGGCTGCTGCATTTTGAACCAATTGAAGTTTATTTATTGATCTTGCTGGACATCCTCCCAGTAATGCATTACAATAATCTAGTCTTGAGGTCATGAACGCATGAATTAGTTTTTCGGCATCAGCAACCGAGAGCATTTGCCTTAATTTAGCAATATTTCTTAGGTGGAAGAATGCTGTTCTACAAACATTTGTAATTTGATTTTCAAAGGACAGATTTGTATCAAATATAACACCTAAGTTCTTTGCTGTTGAAGATGATGTAACGGTACATCCATCTAGAGTCAAATTATATTTTAGTGGCTTATTTTTAGAGCTTTTTGGTCCAATAATTAGAACCTCTGTTTTGTCAGAATTGAGTAGAAGGAAATTTCTGGCCATCCAATCTTTTATTTCATTGATACACTCTGTTAATTTTGATAATTGTGAAATCTCATCAGGTTTTGAAGAAATATAAAGTTGTGTATCGTCAGCATAGCAGTGGAAACTTATTCCAAGATTCCTGATAATATCTCCCAGGGTAAGCATATACATGGAGAAAAGCAGAGGCCCTAAAACTGATCCCTGTGGCACTCCATATTTTACTTTTGTTTGGTTTGACAATTCCTCATTTACATAGACAAAGTGGTAACGGTCTGCTAAATATGACCTAAACCATGCTAATGCCACTCCACAAATTCCAACATAATTCTCCAGCCTATTCAAGAGAATGTCGTGATCTATCGTGGTCTAATGCAGCACTAAGATCTAAAAGCACTAGAAGAGAAATGCTGCCGCGATCAGATGATAAGAGCAAGTCATTTGTAACTCTGATAAGTGCAGTCTCTGTACTGTGATGAGGCCTAAATCCAGATTGAAATTCTTCATATATACTATTTTTCTGTAGAAATGAACATATTTGGGAGGATACTACCCTTTCTAGTATTTTTGACATAAACGGAGATTTGAAATCGGTCTATAATTAGCAAGTTCTCCAGAATCAAGTTGTGGCTTCTTAATTAGCGGTTTGATAATTGCCATTTTAAAGTTTCTTGGGACATGTCCTAAGCATAGCGAGGAGTTAATGATATTAAGAAGAGGTTCTGATATTACAGGAGATACCTCTTTTAAGAGCTTAGTTGGTATTGGATCTAACAAACAAGTTGTGGCTTTTGATGTTTCGATAAGTTTTGTTAGCTCTTCATGACCTATGATAGCGAAGGATTGAAGATGCACATGAGGGAAATTAGTCGACTCTGATTTCTGAGGTGCTATGACAGATGATTGCATAATTCCAATTTTATTTCTGATTATTTCAATTTTATCTGTAAAGAAATTCATGAAGTCATTACTCTTGAGGTGTGACGTAATATCTGGTTCGGTTGAGGCTTTATTCCTAACCAATTTAGCCACAGTACTGAATAAACATCTAGGATTGTTGTGGTTATTTTCTATGAGTTTACTAAAATATGCTGACCTGGCAGCTTTTAGTGCGTGTTTGTAGCTACAGACACTATCCTTCCATGCACCCTGAAATACTTCTAATTTTGTATTTTTCCACATGCGCTCCATTTTCCGAGCTGCTCTCTTGAGAGCATGAGTGTGATCATTGTACCATGGTGCAGGGCTTATTTTTTTATTTTTTTTAATCGAAGTGGGGCTGACAACATCAAGGGTGCTAGAGAAGACTGCATTTAAATTTTTTGTTATTTCATCAAGTTCTTCTGGGCTTTGCGGTTTATTGAGTATATGAGATAGATCTGGAAGAGTATTAGTGAAGCTATCTTTAGTGGTCGAAAGAATAGTTCTACCTAAACGATAGCGTGGTGTAGATTGAGTAACAGTAGCTGATCGCAGCATACAAGAGATGAGGCAATGATCCGAGATGTCATCGCTCTGCTGCAGAATTTCTATATTATCAACATCAACTCCATATGAAAGAATTAAATCTAGCGTATGATTATGGCTGATGAGTTGGTCCTGTTACATTTTGTCTGACTCGAGAGAGTTGAGAATATCGATAAATGCTAATCCCAATGTATCATTTTCATTATCTATGTGAATGTTGAAGTCACCAACAATTAAGGCTCTATCTACAGTAACTACAAGATCTGATAGAAAATTTGAAAATTCACTAAGGAAATCTGAATAAGGCCCGGTGATCTATACACTGTAGCAAGGGTAAAGGACGACAGAGATTTTTTATTTATATTTGTATTTGACGGTGTCACATTAAGCATTATTAGTTCAAAAGACTTACATTTATATCCTGTCCTCTGAGTAACACCAAAAACTTCACTGTAAATTGTAGCAACACCTCCTCCTCGGCCCTTCAGACGAGGCTCATGTTTATAACAATAACCTGGGGAGTAGATTCATTTAAACTAATATATTCATCCGGTTTAAGCCAGGTTTCAGTCAAACAGAGCGCATCCAATCTATGATCTGTAATCATTTCATTGACAATTAGTGCTTTGGTAGCAAGAGATCTAATGTTTAGTAGCCCTATTTTTATATGATGTTTATTTTTAATTTGTTTGTTTTGTTCAAGTTTGACCTTAATCAAATTTTTTCTAAATGATTTAGTGAGGGTATTGTGTTTGGTAGTTCGGGAACAGACACAGTCTCTATGAGATATCTAGGTGATACTGTCTCTATGTGTTGTAGTTTATGTGACCTGTGTGACGTCTCATGGCAGCTAGCAGACGTTCGGATTAACCAGTTTGTCTGCTTCCTGACCTGGGCCCCAGTTAGTCAATTAATATCATTAAGTCTATGAGCCAAATTACTAGAGAGGAGAGCTGCACCTTCCCTGGAGGGATGGAGTCCGTCTCTCTTTAGCAGGTCAGGTCTACCCCAAAAACTTTTCCAATTGTCTATAAATCCTATTTTATTCTGCAGACACCACTCAGACATCCAGCCATTCAGTGACACTAATCTACTATAAACCTCGTCACCACGTCGAGCAGGGAGGGGACCAGAGCATATTACAGTGTCTGACATCGTTTTTGCAAATTTGCACACCTCTTTAACATTATCTTTAGTGATCTCCGACTGGCGAAGCTGGACATCGTTAGTGCCGACAGTATGGTCACTAGGAAAGCACTACAGCCTTTGGAACAGGAAAAAATACTTTAGGGGAATTACAGTAATTTTCTATTGAACTTATTAGTTTATTGTACGTACAGTAAGGGAGTTATTGTCAAAATTTCACCTGTAGTAAGTCAGTCTGATCACTAGGAAAGCACTACAGCCATTGGAACAGGAAAAAATACTTTAGGGGAATTACAGTAATTTTCTATTGAACTTATTAGTTTATTGTACGTACAGTAAGGGAGTTATTGTCAAAATTTCACCTGTAGTAAGTCAGTCTGATCACTAGGAAAGCACTACAGCCATTGGAATATAAATATAAAAAAACACTATAGGTGAATTACAGTTTATTACATAAATATATTTGATAATTTTACAGTAAGGGAGTTATTGTGAAAATTTCACCTGTAGTAAGTCAGTCTGATCACTAGGAAAGCACTACAGCCATTGGAACAGGAAAAAATTATTTGATAATTGTACTGTTTGGGGGGGTACAGTTGTAAGACCCAGGACCAGATAATATGATGAAAGAAGACCAGGAGTCGTGAAATTCAATCAAATAAGTAAAATTTTACTGAAGAATATTTTGCAGTTAAATTGGTAAAGCCAGCGTCAAAGTCACGAGGAGGTCGCAAGCCAACTCTACCTTACAAACAAATCTCACACAATTATACCTTTTCCAAGGACATGCATTACATAATCGTTTACTTCTGATTGGCTAAGACCACATAAAGTCTAAACAATAATATATTTTTGATAGATAAGTTGGTATATCGCCGTTAATCAGAATATTTGTCGTCCATTTCTGAGATGACCTTCTTCCAGGGTCCGAGAATGTTTTAGGCTATATCACAAAGTTCAGAACCTGCAAAGAATATCAAACGCACACACACACAGAACACTGACAAACAACAGTTCTCTTCGAGGCTGAAGAAGGCCTGAGCTAATTATCAGAAGAGCAGTCCACCTTAACAGGCTGATAAAACATTTCACTTCAGGAAAGCAGGAACGATAATATGCCCCTTTACTCCACTCCCTAAAGAAATACACATGAGATGTTCACTTAATGAAAATAAGGTCAAATTATGTATAAATTGACCCTCAAACTTATACAAGTCAACTAAGACAGATATATAGATGCAGATATGTGGATATTGTTGTGAAATATGCAATTATTGTATTCTAATCATGGCTTTTGGTATATGAAGTATTTATGGGTCATAGTAAACCACAATTGTAACCAATAAAAAGTGGTTTTATAATGAAAGGTACCATAAGTAGTTGTTAAACAATTTATTAAGAATGTGTTTACTGTAAAACACTTGTATTAAAAATCATTGTAACCATATATTGAGAAAATAGTTTATTAAGAAAAACACCTCAACTTGTTTTATAAAGATTTTTATTATGAAGCTGGTTTATTAAGGAAAACGCTGTAACTTGTTTTATAAATATTCTTATTATGAAAATGGTTTATAAAGAAAAACATACCACACTGAATGTTGTAAGCATTTATTAAGCAGATGATGGTGGCAGAGTAGAGAGGAGTTGAAAATGTATTAGAAAGAGCTTTGCAAAAGAAAGGAGAAAAATGCCATCATTACCGTCTATGTGTTGCGGACGAGATACAGAAGATACAGCGATGATGGAAAGGTCCAGAAAAAGAGGACAAAGAGACAAAGAGTTTTATATGCAAAACTCCTAAGGGGTCTTCCAGAAATAATGACAGTTCAAGATTTTGTGTTTGACCAATTGGCTGTAAAAGACTGAATGTATGCAGAGGGAGTTTCTAGGAGGGGATTTCTGAACATGTCAAAAAGTTGATGGACTTTAAAAAGCACTGTAAAGGAATGTCCAGCCAGAGGCAGATTCACCAAGGACGTCTCCGGTGTTAGATACCTTGCCATTGCACCTCATGAAGTTAAAAGCTTGTAAATTATTTGGTTTTGATTTACTTACATGATATATATAATATATATGCAATACATGAGTACAGAGTCTCTCTCGCCGCTCTCTGAATCCCAAGACAATTATCATCAAAAGGCCCCTGTTGAATTTTTAATAAGAATAAAGTAATCATTCAAAAGGATATACACTCACCTAAAGGATTATTAGGAACACCTGTTCAATTTCTCATTAATGCAATTATCTAATCAACCAATCACATGGCAGTTGCTTCAATGCATTTAGGGGTGTGGTCCTGGTCAAGACAATCTCCTGAACTCCAAACTGAATGTCAGAATGGGAAAGAAAGGTGATTTGAGCAATTTTGAGTGTGGCATGGTTGTTGGTGCCAGACGGGCCGGTTTGAGTATTTCACAATCTGCTCAGTTACTGGGATTTTCACGCACAACCATTTCTAGGGTTTACAAAGAATGGTGTGAAAAGGGAAAAACATCCAGTATGCGGCAGTCCTGTGGGTGAAAATGCCTTGTTGATGCTAGAGGTCAGAGGAGAATGGGCCGACTGATTCAAGCTGATGGAAGAGCAACTTTGCCTGAAATAACCACTCGTTACAACCGAGGTATGCAGCAAAGCATTTGTGAAGCCACAACACGCACAACCTTGAGGCGGATGGGCTACAACAGCAGAAGACCCCACCGGGTACCACTCATCTCCACTACAAATAGGAAAAAGAGGCTACAATTTGCAAGAGCTCACCAAAATTGGACAGTTGAAGACTGGAAAAATGTTGCCTGGTCTGATGAGTCTCGATTTCTGTTGAGACATTCAGATGATAGAGTCAGAATTTGGCGTAAACAGAATGAGAACATGGATCCATCATGCCTTGTTACCACTGTGCAGGCTGGTGGTGGTGGTGTAATGGTGTGGGGGATGTTTTCTTGGCACACTTTAGGCCCCTTAAGCCAATTGGGCATCGTTTAAATGCCACGGCCTACCTGAGCATTGTTTCTGACCATGTCCATCCCTTTATGGCCACCATGTACCCATCCTCTGATGGCTACTTCCAGCAGGATAATGCACCATGTCACAAAGCTCGAATCATTTCAAATTGGTTTCTTGAACATGACAATGAGTTCACTGTACTAAAATGGCCCCCACAGTCACCAGATCTCAACCCAATAGAGCATCTTTGGGATGTGGTGGAACGGGAGCTTCGTGCCCTGGATGTGCATCCCACAAATCTCCATCAACTGCAAGATGCTATCCTATCAATATGGGCCAACATTTCTAAAGAATGCTTTCAGCACCTTGTTGAATCAATGCCACGTAGAATTAAGGCAGTTCTGAAGGCGAAAGGGGGTCAAACACAGTATTAGTATGGTGTTCCTAATAATCCTTTAGGTGAGTGTATATAAAAAGGATATATATAATTAAATTGAAGAGACAGGGGATTCTGACCCCAACCCTTCAGTACGTACAGTAAGGGAGTTATTGTGAAAATTTCACCTGTAGTAAGTCAGTGTGGTCAATAGGAAAGCACTACAGCCTTTGGAACAGGAAAAAATACTTTAGGGGAATTACTGTAATTTTTTTTTATTAATATTTGTATACTGAACGTACAGTAAGGGAGGTACTGTCAAAATTCCACCTGTACTAAGTCAGTCTGGTCAGTAGGAACATACTACAACATTTGGAACATGAAAAAATCCCTTTGGTGAATTACTGTAACTTTTACATAAAACATTTTTGCGTACTGTATGTACAATAGCCTACACAAAAGTACACTAAAGCAGTCTAGGTGAATACGCAGCAAATATCAAACCTGAAACTATTTTTACCCTGGTTGGGTTTTTTTTTTTTAAACTTGACTATGTTCATGGTGCTGTCCACATAGGCTATGTGGTCCTAAAGGTCCTACATGATCAAGTCTGCAAGTTGCTTTTTATATTCGCTTCACATATTTGTGGAGTTCCGCGTTCAATATCTCATGAGCTGAATATTGTTACTACACAAATAAAATTTTTTAATATTTTAATCTCCTCAAAACGAGCTGTCCTTCGGGTTTGCACTTTGCAGATGGTCCCTTCTTAGCAGCCTGCGCATAGAGATCAATGTATTTTGTCCAGTGCGAAGCAAAGATCGTTTTGAGGAAATTTATGTTGTAGCTTCTGGTGTTTTATCTGTAGTTATATGTGATAGGTGTTGTGTGTAGCAACAACGTTTAGTTCACGAGTTATTGAACGCGGAAGTCCGCAAATGTGCGAATATAAAACCAACTTTACCTAAGTCTCATCAGGTCAGTTTCGGTTCCCCCTAGATTCCAGATTAGAGAAATTAACAGAGCATGATGATATTGAACACTTTCTTGTAACTTTTGAGAGGATTGCAGCAGCATGTCGGTGGCCTAAGTCTGACTGGGTTTTCCGCCTTATTCCACTGCTTACTGGTAAGGCTAGAGGGGCCTATGTGAATATGGATT